>NC_091460.1:116061202-116361202 GCF_027789765.1 Dendropsophus ebraccatus
CACTGATTTTTCCTATGTGTGAGATAGGCTTAAGTGATCGCAAAACGAATTTTTTGTACGATATATCGTACAGTCTAAACGCTGATAGTTATAAAAAAAATCGTTACTTCAAAATCGTTAATCGTACAAATGGGGCGAATTAACGCTCCGTGTAAACCAAGCATAAGACTCTGTAAATGACAAAACAATGCCATAGGGTGTTGCTGTACTACATCCTGTAATAAGGGATACTTGGAAAGCATATTCCAATTCCTGATTTGAAGGGGTATGCCGGAGATTTTCTTTTTCTTCTTTCAAACAATTGTTGTCAGAAAAGTTGTACATATTTTTAAATTACTTTCATTTAAAAAAAAAAATCTCATCTTCCAGTACTTATCAGCTGTTGTATGTCCTGCAGGAAGTGTTGTATTCTTTCCAGTCTGACACAGTGCTCTCTGCTGCCACCTCTGTCCATGTTAGGAACTGTTCAGAGCAGTAGCAAATCCCCATAGCAATTAAATCACTATGAGCGCGCGCGCACGCCGGCACAGAGACCGGGCAGGAGCGTGGACATGGAAGGGCCCTATTCCACCGGACGATTATCGTTTGCATAATAGTTAACGATAAACGATCCAAATGACCGCTATTACGAAAGAAAATCGTTCGCCCATTTACATGGAAAAATAATCGTTACTTATGATCGTTCTTGTGGTCGTCTTGTCGTCGCTATTGCATTCGTCACTACTGTGATAGACGGAACGACTTCTTATTCAATGCGAACGAGCAACGATAAAAATAGGTCCAGGTCTTATTAAACGATCAACAATTTCTCGTTCGGTCGTTAGTCGTTGACTGCTATTCAAACGAACGATTATCGCTTAGATTCGAACGATTTAACGATAATCTGAACGATAATCATCTGGTGGAATTGGGCCCTAAGGCTCCCTGCGGGGCCGAAGTAACAGCTGTGCTGGGCCCTTGCATGTGGGCTCTGGCGACCGCTGGGACCTGAATGCGGGGGAAGCGGGTGCGGCGGCGACCCTGGGGAACAGGGTGAGCATACTGGTCAGCAATCTGGGTTGTCAGCAGGAGAGTCAGCACAGTACCAGGGATGACATGGGTATCATAGTTAGACAGGTTAACCTGTGTGGGACTGGGGGTAGGAGAGTATAGTTTTTGTTTAGTTTTTTTGCTGTAAAGCCCAGGAATACCCCCTCTAAAGGGGTTGTCTAGCAAAAATCTTTTTCTTTCAAATCAACTGGTGTCAGAAAGTGATATAGATTTGTAATTTACTTCTATTAAAAAATCTAAAGTCTTCCCATACTTATTAGCTGCTGCATGTTTTGCAGGAAATATTTTATTTTCAGTCTGACACAGTGCTCACTGCTGACACCTCTGGCTGAGACAGGGACTTTGTCTCGGTTTTCTATGAATCCCCATAGAAAACCTCTCCTGCTCTGGACAGTTCCTGTCTCTGCCAGAGATGTCAGCAGAGAGCACTGCGTCAGACTAAAAATAAAACAACATTTCCTGCAGGACATACAGCAGCTAATAAGTATGGGAAGACTTGATATTTTTTATTAGAAGTAAATTACAAATCTATATAATTTACTGACAACGGACAACCCCTTTAAATACTCAGCGACTAAAATGGACACATTTCCCAAGAAACTTCATAATCTTCTCAGAAAATGCCATTAAATTAAATACATATGTTTGGCCTCTGTAAACACTAAGATTACAATTGAATCCAACTGTTCCTTATCCTCGAGCATCAGGCACCACTGTAATCTTCAGGTCCAATTTCCTTTTGTCTGTTCCCTTTGCAAAAAACGGATGAAAAACGGATGGACAAAAACGGATGCATTAGTGTGCATCCGTTTCGATCCGTTTTTCCATTGACTTCCATTGTAAAAAAAAAAACGGATCAAAACGGATCCGTTTTTTTAACGGACACAAAAGTAGTGTCAGCTACGTTTTTGCGTCTGTCAAAAAAAACGGATCCGTTTTGATCCTTTTTTTTTTACAATGGAAGTCAATAAAAAAAAGGATCAAAACGGATGGACACAAATGCATCCGTTTTTTGCAAAAAACGGATGAAAAAAAAAGGATTGCAAAAACGCAGTGTGAACCTAGCCTTATTTGATAATTTTATTGCCAGCGTTATTACGTATGCGGTAATACTGAATATGTGTACTTTTTTATTTATTTCTTTTTTTTACATTTATTATTGCATTGGGGGCTATGGGGATTTTATGTGTTGTGTACTTTATTTATTTATTTTTGTTTGTGTTTCATTTACTATTATACTTTATTTTACTGTCCCACTGATTGCAGGCACATTACATTGCAATGCAGATCTGCATTGCAATGTAATGTGTCTGTAATAGGCAAGGCTGAGCCCGATCAGCCACCGTAGCTATGACACAGGAGGATTCAGGGAAGCCTCCTGGTGCCATAGCAACCATCACTTCTGCACAGCCCGATGGGAATAGAGGGAAGATTCTCTCTCTATTCTACACTATAGCTGCTGCGATCGGCCTGATCGCAGCACCTATAGGGCTACTTGATGTGAGCTATAACCGACAGCTGGGACCCTCTGCGGGATGGCACGGGCGCAGCTCCTGTGCCCGTTTCATCCCAGGACGTTCCTTGAGCAGGAACTCACCGCAAAAAAGGACATACAGTTACGTCCTTTGTCCTGAAGGGAGTTAAAGGAGAAGTCCAGCGGGGCAACAAATATTCAGTTCAGGCAGGGGGTTTGGGGGAACATAATAAAGACTGCACAGTTACTGGTCCCCATGCCCGCGCTGCACCGCCTCCCTATCCAGGGGTACCCATCGGCACTCTCTAGCTCTCCCCTTTACACATCACGAGCTGCCCCACTCAGCCAGTCAGTGACTGGGACAGGACACTGCTGCAGTCACTGATTGACCAATGGGGCATCCATCAGCCAGCTCAGGCATTTCCCCCCGAGTTATGACATCATCACAACTCTGGGGAAAATGCTTTCTGGCGGGGGTCCTGGACCTTCTAGCAGAGAGGTAGTTGTCTCCCCTCCCCCATTTAAAAAAAATGTGCGCTGTGAACTCTCATATCATTACTAAGGTGGCATTTAATCTAATTATTTATACTTATATAATAATTATGTTATTTTTGTGTATGCTTACACTGCTGCTTTCTGCTGAAGAGACAAAAAACTGTATAAGAGCTGTTCACTCCTCCCCCTCCCTTCTGAGACGGCTGATGTAAACAGTTTTTCTGGACGGCTGATTATGAAATCTGTAATGCGGAAGAAGTAATATAAGGTCAATTTACTTGTAATGGTGCGTTTACACAGACAGATTTATCTGACAGATCTTTGATGCCAAAGCCAGGAATGGATTTAAAAAGAGGAGAGATCTCAGCCTTTCTTTTATGACCTGTTCTCTGTTTATAGTCTATTTCTGGCTTTGGCTTCAGTGATCTGTCAGATAAATCTGTCTGTGTAAACGCACCCTAACCTTACTGCGATTAACCCTCCCAACCTCACAGATAATAAGGATAATTGTAAATCACCGCAATTTGTATTCGCCATACTGTCTTTTGCCTGATTTATTCAGTTATTCAAAAGTTCAGTTTCTCAGATTCAACAAACTTTGTCGCAACTTTTAATAAACTGCATTAAGACAGCTCAACGATTGCAGCTACAATAGTGGGACTATAGGGGCTCTACTACTGTGAAAACCACCTCAAAATCATGTGTTTTCCACTGCAAAAAAACAAGTTTTAATGTCCTATTGATTTCAATGGGACAAGACACAAGTTTAAAAGTTGTGCTTAAAATGAACGCATCAAAACTGCAACAAAAAGCGTGATTTTCTATAACCGTGTGAACAAACCC
This sequence comes from Dendropsophus ebraccatus, assembly GCF_027789765.1. Classification (NCBI taxonomy): domain Eukaryota; kingdom Metazoa; phylum Chordata; class Amphibia; order Anura; family Hylidae; genus Dendropsophus; species Dendropsophus ebraccatus. The sequence continues at coordinate 116,065,065 of NC_091460.1, forward strand.
TTAGCGTCCTATTCCACGGGCCGAGCAAGACCCGATCAACGATGTAAACGAGCGCCGATCTAGCCTAAAAAATGTATTTAGCCTAAAAAATTTATTTAGTCCCTAAATCTTTTTTTTTTTTTTTTTTTGCTGAGTTCAGAACAAATCTTGGTATGGGCAATGGGATCGCTCATCTCTAGTTTTCAGTTCTATTGAAAACACAGGACATAGTATAGTTATCCCCACAGCGACATCTTGTGGTGGGACTGGATATTGCATACAGATATTTCGTAATACATGCATGTTACATTGCCATAGATACATTAGGAATTATTCTGGCTATCATATTCTCCAAACATTTGATATATACATAATTTGTTCAAAATCCTTTTAATTTTTTACAGCAAGTTAAAAGGCTTAAAAGTTTAGCAGCAATTTTCCAAATCTTCGAAAAAAAAAATCGGAATCCGATTAATTAAGGGATGCAATTGGCAGCAAAATAGCATAAAAACGCATCATTAACGCAAAATAAACGCCGTGAGTGAACACAGCCTGTATGTATAGTTTTATATGGGACTTCTTGGTGGCGATTGGTTCCCTATGGGGTCATTGGGCGCCTAAGTGTCATACATCACTTTTCTGCGCATTTTGGGCATTTCCAAATTCCAAAGAGATCTGAAGATTTCTTAAAACTTTTCTGATCTCGGGCCCCTCCAATACCCGTATAATACGCACGACCAAGCGGTACCACTCATACAGCAGCCGGCGAGGGATTAGGAATGTACCATTCCGTCAGTTATTACAGGGGTGCGCTTGTACACAGTCACCCAGGGAGGCTGTACGGGGCATGCGCAGAGACTTGTGCTCCCTGTCCTTGTGGGCGGTGGATGATGCTGGGCCTCAGTGTGTGGAGCGGAATCCTCGGTCACCCTGTAGTCAGGAGCGCCGCTATCCGCTCGGTGTCAGCAGGCAGGCGGCAGAGCTTCCACACGACTCCGGCCTGTAGAGCCGCAGGAGGACCGGAGGGGACGGAAGGAAGCGGCTTTGATGCGTCAGTGCTGCAGTTCCTGGTCTGTCCGCTCTCTAGGAAGCCTCTCAGGTAGTCACCGCTTCTTAGTGAATCAGTGCTATTCGGTCATTTAGAGGGAAGTTCCACAGTCTGTATTGTAGAACATGACACTATAGGAAACACCTAAAACTCCTTCAGGTGTCATTGTAATCAACGAGGCCCGTGTGAGAACCTGACACACAGCGCCCTCTAGTGTTTCTGCATTGGAAGTGCAGGTGACTGTATCTGACATGCAGATCAATAGTTTGGAAAGGATAAAGCAAGAGTATATGTATGGTGTGATAGGGTGTGATATGCTGGGCCTCAGTGTACAGGCATGATGGGAGTTGTAGTTTTGCAACAGCTGGAGAGCCAAGGTTTCCTACCCCTGACCCTATAGTTATGTTAGAGAGAAGAAGCCATTGGGAAATCTGTGTTATGGTGTGCAGATCATGGAAACTGATGCTGCGTTTACACGGAACGATTATCGTGCAAATTCGCTCAATAACGATCGAATTCGAACAATAATCATACGTGTAAACGCTGCGAACGATCAAATGACGAGCGAGAAATCGTTCATTTTGATCTTTCAACAACTTCTCAAGTCTTCGTTGATCATGCGCAAAGAATTCGCAGATCGTTCCGTGTGAACAGTCGTTCGCTGATTTAACCAATGTGTGAGATAGGCTTAAGCGATCGCAAAACTAATTTTCCGTACGATATATCGTACCGTCTAAACGCTGATCGTTATGAAAAAAAACAAACGTTACTCTGACATCGTTAATCGTACGATCGGGCGAATTATCGTTCCGTGTAAATGTAGCATAAATGGTATATATTATATACTGCTGCCGGTTACATGTGCAACTTCAGCATGCTACCATAAGTAGCAGCAGCATGAAGGGCATTAAAGGGGTACTCCAGCGGGGGGCACTTTTTTGCAGGGACCGGGGAGGAGGTGGTGGGTCCCGCATCGCGGTGCTCCAGTGCCCGGTTTCCGGCCGCGTCCGGGTGTCTGACGCGGGCCCGAGACGTGACGTCTCAGGTCCGCTCAGCCACTCAGTGAAGGAGGCGGGGTCCTTTTCAAGTCCGCTCAGATCCCGCCTCTGTCACTGAGTGGCTGAGACGTCACATCTCAGGCCCGCGTCAGACACCCGGAAGTGGTCGGCCACCGGAGCGCCGCGATGCGGGACCCGCCGCTGGAACCGGGGAGGTGAGTGGACGTCTTTTCCCTCGGCAAAAAAGTGCCCCTCCCGCTGGAGTACCCCTTTAAAGTGCACAATTAGGGTGGGTTCATACTACGGAATTCCGCAGTATGTCCGCGCGCACGGCTTTCCGTCGGCTCCATAGACACCATTCTATGGGCCGGCGTATTCCGCTATCTGCCTAAAGAAGTGACATGTCACTTCTTTCGGCGGATAGCGGAATACGCCAGCCCATAGAATGGTGTCTATGGAGCCGGCGGAAAGGTGCGCACGGACATACTGCGGAATTCCGCAGACATTATCCGCGAGAATTCCGTAGTATGAAGTATGAATCCACCCTTAAAAGGGAATTGGTCAGCTGTAATTCATGTTCCAAACGAAGAGTCAAAGAGGCTTTTCTGAGCTCCTGAGTAGCAGCAAGCTGGAATTCCCCCCTCCCTTCCTCCCCCCCTTCCTTCTTGATTGACACCTGGGTCAGATATGTGTGGTGGGGGGTGGGGTCTGTTACGGCTTACTGCACTTCTGGAGCTTTTTGACTCTTTGCACTATAGAATAAAAGCATTTCTCTACATTCTGGCATCACAGACAGATATATGAAAGCTACCATGTGTCTCCTTGGCCTAACAGCTATCTAACAGTGTCTGCAGTGTGGAACATAAATTACATGTGACAGATTCCCTTTAAAGTGACTGTACCACCAGGCTCAGGCTGAAGCACTGGAGGCGGGCCGACCCACCCTTGGTGGGAAGAAACTCCAGCCCCTCCATGACGTGACTCCATTAGAATCAATGGAACCCTATCATAGAGGGGCTAGGGTTTCCTCCCACTAAGGGTGGGTCGTCCCGCCTCCAGTGCTTCAGCCTGGGCCTGGTGGTACAGTGACTTTAAGCAATATTGGCTATGAATCCAGCACTAGTACGAGACAATTCCACTCTTTGTACCTCTCTCCCTCACTGACTCTTCCCTCATCCCTTGTCTTTCCCAAGACTTTTATGGGCTATTTTACGTGATCCCTCAGTGATCTCTCACTGTAAGGCTGCATTCACAGGTTCCGTACGGTGTGCACTGTGCTGTAATGACAGAGCCGCGTGGCTGATTCATTACAGCACGGCACATATCTGCACAGTTCCCCCGCTCCCAGCATTTTATCACACATGCTGCCTGGGCAGGGGGAGAGGTCCGTTACAGGCTTTCCACGTCTGTGTTCCGTACAGAACGTGGGAATGCAGCCTTAGATGTCCGCACTGCACAGGGTCAGGGTGCCTTTACACAGAGATTTATCTGAATGATTTTTGAAGCCAAAGCCAAGAACAGACTATAAGCAAGTAACAGGTCATGAAGAAAAGTCTGAGATTTCTCCTCTTCTCAAATCCATTCCTGGCTTTGGCTTTCAAAATCTGTCAGATAAATCTCTGCGTAAAGGCACAGTAAACTGGACATGAAGTGGTTTATCTCTGTTTTCTCTGCAGCAGTGGGGACCTGTAACTGTAGCTCAGCTCCTATGCACTTCAATGGGTGCTGAGATAAAGTTACAGGTCGCCACCGCTACCTAATGAGTGACAAATGCTTCCACTCCTATTCTTTATGTATTGCAGGAGGTGCTGATTAGTCTATTTTGGCTGGTAAACGCCTTTAATGAACATAAAGAAGAAATCCAGTAGAATAATGCTATAATTTGATGGGGATTTTCTACGCACAAATGGGTATATGCCTTGTGTGAACACTAACCTGTAATGCCAGGTACAGACCATGGCAGGCATTTTCAGGATCTCAGTGTCATCCACAGACCCATCAGCTATTGCTTGAAGTCCATCAGTTTCTCTTTCTATCTTATTGCATAGCCACAGGTTTGTCACTCTGGAGAGGTGGATATGCATTCTTGAAACTCTCTCCATTGAAGTTCATAGAAATTGAGAGACACATGGCAACCCTTGGCAATGCTACATAGTGGCATTCAGCTCAAAAATAGTTGTACAACCCTAGCATATATAATATATTATTATTATATATTAGACAAACAACAAGTTCAGTAAAAAGCTGAGGGCACTAACCGAGATGTTACGATGCTTCTTTATTTCAACATATAGTAAAACCTTCGGCGACACATGTCACACAAACCACTTCACATATACAACACACACATGATGGCCATTTCGCACACATGCGCGCTTCTTTATAAGAAGTACGCATGCGCACGAAATGGCCGACACGTCTGTGTTGTATATGTGAAGTGGTTTGTGTGACATGTGTCGCCGAAAGTTTTACTACATGTTGAAATAAAGAAGCATCGCAACAAGTGACATGTGTCACCGAAGGTTTTACTATCTGTTGAAATAAAGAGGCATCAGAACATCTCGGTGAGTGCCCTCAGCTTTTTACTGAACTTGTTGTTTGCACAATATGCCTATTCATGAGGCACACAACAATACATACAATCTTGTGGATAAAAAGAGTAGTGCCGGTGATATTCTAAGACGTGGTATAATATATTAGACATATGCTAATAAAACCCTGTTTTTATATTCCAGGTATGATGAGTCTAAGAATGAACTAGTGAATGATGAACTTGGCATAGCTTATCCTATACTGGATGGGATCCCCAATATGATTCCTCAGGATGCCAGGATGATTCGCAAAGAGCAGAAGTCACAGGAGTCTGATACCACACCACAGTAGTGCCGCCATGTATCTCTCCCTCCCCACCCTGACTGTGCTTGTGCCTCTCCTTTCACTGTCTGGAATCTTTTATTCTGCCTCAGTGGACGTCGATTTTCCCCAGGGATGTACCAGCACGGCAAGTGTGTGTTTCTACAGTCTGTTGCTCCCCATCACCCTGCCAGTCTATGTGTTTTTCCATCTGTGGACATGGATGGGACTTAAGCTTTTCCGGCACAATTAAACTACAATATGGAGGGCACAGTCTGCCATTGCTGCACGGGGTCATCCATATGCAGCAACGCAATAATAAGAATGTATTGGGATATTTCAATAATGTGAGCTGAGCAATTCATCTACTGGAAACTAGTCACAATCGTGATCTATTTTCTTTAATAAATTTTTTTATTACAATTATTAATTATTTCCAGTTCTCGTATACTAATGCAATATTCTATAGGTGACTTCATAATGGTCGGATCCAACTCATTTGCCGTCGTCTTCATTCTGGTTTCCTACAGCTGGAACTCCCCGCTCAATCGATATCATGTGGCTTATACCTCAATATGCCATAACTTAAAATTGTGGAAAGGCATTTAACTTAAAAGCTGTATGAAGGGAAGCAAGTTAGGATTCTATAACAGGAGATCTGAGCTGCAAACTCTGAAAAAGAAGTGTGAAGTGGACTCATATAGATTCTGTGAAGGTCTCTTACCCCATTCACCAGCTGCTGTAGAACAAGGCTGAAGAATAGCAAGGGTTAAAGGTCCTCATACACCTTAGTTGTCGTTTGTGCCTGCCGCTCGTGGCGAGTTTGGCCTTTGGTATAAGGTGTATGGGACTTGAGACTGTTTAAAGCGACTCTATACCCACAATCTGACCCCCCCCAAACCACTTGTACCGTCAGATAGATGCTTTTAATCCAAGATCTGTCCTGCGGTCCGTTCAGCAGGTGATGCAGTTATTGTCCTAAAAAACAAGTATCTGTGCCCTATCTTTGCACCACCCTTCCCCGCCCTCCTCATCATTAGGATTGCTCCAGGCAGTTTGCCTCCAATTCCACACCTGTGTCAGCCCAGCACATGGGCTGGATCATTAAGCAGCTGTGCAGTGTTCAGCATGGAGAAAATGTTCCAGTGGCATTCCTAATGATGAAGAGGGGGGGGGGGAGGGACCTGGTGGTGCAAAGTTAGGGCACAGATACTCCTGTTTTTTGTGGCTACAGAGTCACTTTAACAACAAATAACCTTGGTGGAGATAGGGATTGGGCGTGATAGAAAATCATTACCCGACCCCCTTTGTTGGCTGCAGCTTAACCCTCCACTTCCCATAGAAAACTCAGTAATGCTCGGCTGTACAAAACATCCCTGCATATGGAAGAGATGGCTGTCCGTTATTGGCTTCATTGTTGCAGTGAAGAAGAGCGCTACATTGCTTTTTGTAAAGCTAAAGCATCACATTCAGCAGCCTCTCCACACTCCTTTAACCCTGAGGCCAGATTTACAAGTTCCGTACACGGACTGTACGCCACAGAATGGTAACTCCCAGCATTGTTGTTTATTATGCTGTGAGCTCCGAAAACCGTCCAGGCCCCAGACACCGAGCAGACAGGGCAACATGCAGCAGGTCTGCTGATCGCTTGGGGTCAAAACAATAAGACTGTGCATAAACCTATAGCAACAAAATATTATATATAGAGAGAGAGAGTCCGTTTTGCAAACATGGGTGATCACATATAGAACCTAAGTAACAATAAGCTGTGTATATTACGGCACAACTCTGCATTAAATTATCTTGTTTGTGTCTAGACAATGACAGTTTGGCTTTCAGTTGTCACATTGCTCTGGTAAAATATAAGCTGAGCTGTGATTGGTTGCAATGGGCCAGAGAGAGAGAGAGAGAAGATGTCATAATACCCCCCCTCCCCTTTTGGTGGGTACATACTGTATTATCCAGGCGTACATAAGTAGAAGTAAATGTTTATTTTAATTCATTTACATGTTAAAATACTATTCAGCTACGTATAAATATATCAGATATTCCATGCAGTACAGACATACATAAGAAATCATGGAGTACAAAGCTATTAATACTACCTGGAGTGCACAGAGGATAAGTAGAGCATATTATCCAGTGTGTAGATCACTATTAGTAGATGCAGACTGAAGAATATTGAAAAAAAAAATGCTCAAATTTATCACACATTATGGGGCAATTTGATACATTTTGCACAGATACTGGTGTAAAACATGAAAAAAATGATAATTTCCTCTCATTATACTAAAGAGCAGGTTTTCTAATTTTTTTCAAACCCTTTGTTGTTCTCTAGGGCTAGAAGGAGTTTTCTCCGTAGGATTTGCTCCTTGGAGTATTCGGGAAGCAGTAGTTGCTGAGTGCAGGTATTTGCCTCTGGAAGATAACTTTCATTTGGGACACCAACTGATGTGATCTTCATGCTGGTGCTCTGTATCCCATGCACTGGCATTTTGTCATTTCCAGTCAGAAAATCTGAAAAAAAGGAATTAATAATAATTACTCATTATGTCAAAGCACAGGATGACCCAGCGATGATAGCCCCTTATGAATCACGAGTAAAAGCAAAAGAGAAGAAAACGAACGCCACATGGTTGCAATTAGTAATTTCCACCACTAGATGGCAGTATAGAATATGTGCTGCATGCTATTTATTAAAGTGTCACAGTTGTTTTACATTTTTTTTTGCAGAAATCAATAGTGCAGGTGATTTTAAGAAACTTTGTAATTGGGTTTATTAGCCGAAAAATGTATTTTTATCATGAAAAAGCAGTTTGAAGCTCTCCCCCCTGTCTTCAGGGTTCTCTTATGGAGAGGGGAGGGGTTGAGGGAGATGAGGCACCAAAACAGGACAACAAAGAGTTAATTTACAGCTACATCACCGGGCTATCTCCTCTGAAGTCAGCACTGACCTCTGAATACTGGCTGTCACACAGCTCCCACTGTGTAATCCTTTGTTCTCTGCGCTCTGCTGGCGACTAATCTCCCTCCTCCCCCCTTCCCTCTCCATAGATTGCACAGGGCGCGACTGATGTAAAAGAGTCGAGATTTCCTGATAATGAGCAGTGAATGAGAGAGAGGAGGGGTTTGGGGGGGGGCAGTATATGTACTGCTATATACAGTAGCAAGGATGGAAAACCATTAGCTTTCCAGCTGTTGCAAAACTACAATTCCCATCATGCCTGGACAGACAAAGCTTTTACTGTTCAATCATGATGGGAATGTGGAATTTGTAGTTGTGCAATATCATCCACTTTGCTGCTACTATAATACACTACAGATACTCCATCTAGAAATCCATACAGATAACATGGAGTGTAGTAAGGGTATATTCACATGCTGCAGAAATGTCTGTGACTCTCCATTATCTGAATAGAGTTTACAGAAATTCTGCTTCAGAAAAAAAAACTATTCAGATGAATGAAACAAATCGTCAATTGCAGAAATTCCTGCAAGACCGGTTTCATGTGTTACATGCACATTTGTTCATCCATATTACAGGTGCAAGTCTCGGCCTGACTCCGTTTCCCGTGACTCAAACGGTCAGCTGTCTGTCATCTGGGTTTTTACAGTGCATTAAAGAGGTATCCAGTGAAATAAAATGTTATTAGAAAGTTAGAAAGATTTGTAAATTACTTCTATTTAAATATCTGAAGTCTTACTTATCAGCTGCTGTATGTCCTGCAGGAAGTGGTGAATTCTTCGCAGTCTGACACACTGCTCTCTGCTGCCACCTCTGTCTATGACAGGAACTGTTCAGAGCAGGAGAGGTTTTCTATTGGGATTTGCTACTGTTCTGGACAGTTCCTGACATGGACAGAGGTGGCAGCAGAGAGTACTGTGTCAGACTGGAAAGAATACACCATTTCCTACAGGACATACAGCAGCTGATAAGTACTGGAAGACTTCACATTTTTAAATAGAAGTTAATAACAAATCTGTATTACTTTCTGATACAGTTGATATGAAAACAATTGTTTTCACCGGAGTACCCATTAAAGCAGTGTCTTACAGGCTTCATTTGACATAAGCAGCTGGGTCGGATCATTTCTGGCTGAGCTTGAGACCTATGCCTCTGGATCTGCTGGAATAGTGAAGACCTCCCCGCTATTCCATTGAGCTGGATTCTATATACTGGGTCTACAGATCTATGTAGAGTAAATAGAATTGACAATACATTGCAGGAGTGAAGTGTAATAAAAGAAAAAACTAATTTTAACAGATGTTTTAACTATACTTACAGAGAAAAGCTTTCTTTTTTTCCAGTGGTAATTCATGAAAAACTTTCCAAAACCTAATGATAGTTGGGTGTGCAGGAGAATACTTTCCCATGTAAACTGTATTCTGAAAATTAAGAAAAAAAAATGTTTATTTGCTTCAATCTAAATTTTATTTCAATGTTGTACTGTATATATGGGTATACTGTCTAGCTAGCTCCATTGTAAGTTTATGGGGCTGCTGGTAGCAAACGCCCCCCCCTCTCCTTCCCAAGCAGAAGCACAGCTTCTCTAAACTCCCTGAACTGCAGCATGATGGGTCCCGCGGACTGCAAGGGGAAAAGGGGGGGGAGACAAGCTGGTGACAGCGGAGCCTGAGGAGGTGAACATGCAGTTATTGGGCCCCCATGCTGTAGGCAGCTGCACTTCCGGTGAGTGCACTAAAACAAGTGGGAGGTGAGTATTTTTATTGTTCTTAAAAATTTGCCCTATTGCCAAAATGACCTAGAATTTTTCTTTCAGATCAACTGGTGTCAGAACGTTATACAGATTTGTAATTTACTTATATTTGAAAAAAAAATCTCCAGTCTTCCAGTACTTATCAGTTGCTGTATGTCCTGCAGGAAGTGATGTTTTCTTTCCAGTCTGACACAGTGCTCTCTGCTGCCACCTCTGTCCATGTCAAGAACTGCCCAGAGCAGCAGCAAATCCGCATAGAAAACCTCTCCTGTTCTGGACAGTTCCTGTCTCAGACAGCGGTGGCAGCAGAGAGCACTGTGGCCGACTGGAAAAAAATACACCACTGCATGACATACAGCAGATGATAAGTACTGGAATTTTTTTTTAATAGAAGTAAATAAATCTATATAACTTTCTGGTACCAGTTAATTTAAAAAAATTTTTTTAGGGCGTTTGATGGCCCCTTTAAATCACCTGTAAGCTCTGAAGTATTTTGAAGAAATGCTGTAAAAAAAAGACAGAGCACTAAACTGTTTTATTGTGATTACTAAACTGAAGAACAGTTAAAGGGGTCGTCCAGGATTAGAAGTGCATTGCTACTTTCTTCCAACAATGGTGTCGTACCTACCCACTGGTTGTGATTTTTATTTTCGGTCATCCCTTTTAGTACAGTGGGGCTAAGCTGCAGTACCTGAGAAAGTATGGACTGAAAGAAAGCAGCTGTGTTCTCTATTGCTGTACAACCCAATGCCCAGCACAGCTCTCCTGTGGAGGATACAACATACAGACTGTACCTTTTCAAACATGGCCCAGTCATACTGAGTGTGACCAGCGACCAGAGTCCTCAGCTCTTCCGGCTGGAAAAATAACAGTATATCTTTGTCGCAGACTTTGTAGAGACCTTTCCTGAACTCTTCAAATGTCTCAGCAACTGAAGTGTTAAAAATGTAATCCACACATTTACTGACGTAGTTGTGCCTATGAGAGATGGAATAATAAAAAAGGATATAAAGCCTTATTAAACAACATAATTTTATTATCAACCACTTTTTAGTACCTCGGATCTCTAGAATGCCTAGAAAGAGAATTTTTGATCACATCACATGAAAAATGGGAAAAAAAATCTTCACAAGGCTACGTTCACACAACAATTTTCAATGCCTGTTATTGGATACTCAATATAAGAGCGGTTGTTTAACATACTTTGGCTGATGGCCATTGGTACATTATTAATGTTTAAGTTAAATGATGGCTATTTTTAGAGGTCCATTGAATTTTGTTAAGAAGACGGTGAAATTGTGTGAACACTTAAAAATAACGGCTGTTCGCCAAAAAACGGCCGCCAATAAAGATCCTGAGCATTAATTTGACAGCCGCTGTGAATGACAGACGTTATTCTATGCATTGTGTGAACTAACGGCTGTTGTTTCCATATACTTTAATGGAAATTATTGAAGACTGATAACAATGCCTGTTATTTTGTGTAACAAATAACAACCATTATATGAAAAAGACAGTGTGTGAACATAGCCCAAATGTTGAACCAAGAAAAACTACAGATCCCAGGCCAAAAAAAAATTGTCCTCCTACAGCTCCTTGGATGGAAACATAAAAAGTGTATAGTAGAATAAATTAAGCATGTTATTCTAAGCATACGGTGCAGAAATCATTGTTGCACTAATTTGCATAATAGCTTTTTTTCCCTCTACAAATAATTATTTTCTGGCTCTGTAATACGTTATATATGGTAAAATTAGGGGTACCAAGTACCTCACTTGGCACTGTCAGTGGAAATTTAAATTAGAATGTGAAGAGATAGAAAAGTAAGGGACCATTTACACAGAAAGATTATCTGCCAAAGATTTGAAGCCAAAGCCAGAAACATAGTATAAACAGAGATCAGGTCATAAAGGAAAGACTGAGATTTCTCCTCTTTTCAAATCCATTCCTGGCTTTGGCTTCAAATCTTTGGCAGATAATCTGTCAATAAACTTTCTGTGTAAATGGACCCTAAGTCAAAAATGTTAATTTGCAGGGTTGGTGAAGAGTTAAAAGATTTGCTTTTGCTTACTTTTGCTTCTACAACCTCTACACTTTGCTGTGGGACCTCTATTTTCTGTGTAGGTTGCCATTTGTGAGCTTTCCACTTTTTTCTAGGTTTCAATCCAGAATAAGGGCCCTATTCCACGGAGCGACACAGAGCGATAATCGGCCGATTCGGCCAATTATCGCTCCGTGGAATAGAGACAATGATCAGCAGATGATCGTTGTCATCGGCTATTCGTTGATATAGGTTAGGACCTATATTTGTCGGGCACCGACCACGCACCGCTACGTGGAATAGCTGTGCGCGGCTGACGATATACATTACCTATGCATGGTGCAGGGCTCCTCTTCTTCTGCTTCTCCCTGGGTCCCGGCGCTTCTCCAGCATCAGGGCGGCCTGTCTCAGCTCAGGCCGCTCAGCCAATCACTGGCAGTGGCGGTCCCGGCCTGTGATTGGCTGAGTGGCCTGTCAGCCAAGGCAGGCCGCCCTGACACTGGAGGAGCGCGCGGGACCAGGGAGAAGCAGGAGAAGAGGAGCCCTGCACCATGCATAGGTAATATATACTAGTTAAGCTAGGGCTGCACGGACATCGGTAACGATGTCCCTGCAGCCCTTGTTTAATGATAATCGGGCCGTGGAATAGGCCCAGTAAACGAACGCCGATCTAGCAGATCGTCACTCGTTTATCTAGCCCCATCAGCCCGTGGACTTGGCATCCCCTTACATGTGTTTGGATCATATTAGTAGCTCTTTTTATAAGCAGCCGTTGTATAATGTGGAGACTTCAGGGTCCGCAGCCCAATAAGCTTTATTGATAGTCCAGCCAAAGTCCTGCTATATAAATCAGCTGCAGTGATATGAGAAAGATAGGATCACTTTATACATACTTGTTTGAATGGGTCACTCGCTCGGTCGCTCCATTGGGTACCAGTTCCACAGTTCGGTTCTCCCAGGAAAGCTGCAAATATATATATATATCAGCAAGACATGTTAATACCTCATTTAAATTTTTTTTTTATCTGACCTATAGAAGACATTTGTCCATGTTATAGATGCATATGCCTCCTACGTGAATGGCCACAATCCATTTATGCATACGTCAGTTCAGAGCGTTGTTGTGAGACATAAATCATCTGAGCTGGTATTAATCTCTTAATATGATTATGGCTGTGATGTAATGGAAGAGCATGGTAGCTGATTTGGCCACAAGGTTATGTGCTTAAGTATTTGTTACCACTGAAATGGTCACGAGCTCACTGGGAAGCAGACTTGTTTCTGTTCTGAGAGAGTGGATCAAATTTTGGTTTCACAACTAGATTACAAAACTCGATCGTGTAAAATCACCCTTAGGGTCCATTCACACTTACAGGTTCTGCAGCAGATATCAATGTAAGTAAGTGTACACAGCATTAAATCTGCTGCAGATCCTGTCTGTGTTAATGGACCCTTTTAGGAGAATTTAAAGAGACTCTCTCAGTAGGCCTATCTAGGGGTTTCATAAACTAGTGACAGAGAAGCTGAACAGCTGAATGATTTATCACTTTAATGAGATATACTCCTGAATAACATGAACAATAAGTAGTCCTCTCCATTATATGTGTGTGTTCAGTAGTCCTTGATATTTATGAGCACCAGCAAACAGCATATTCTCCTGCATATTAGGAGAACGGCTGAACAGAATGATGGAAGTAATACATTGTTCTGTTCAGCAGTTCTGCCACTAATTTATGCTGCCCCCATTTAAGGCACCATAAACCTAGTGACAGATTCCCTTTAATTAAAAAAAAGAAGAAGTTGTACACATTAACAGCTCCTGCATTATGCTTGGTTGGAAGTTGTGGTGCGGTCATCAGCACTTCTGCCTTACAATGCTGAGGCTCTGCATTTAGATTCTACCTGGTCAGCAGCTACATGTATCAGCAATACTATATGGCAAGTCCACTTTTTGTAACAGTTGTATACTTACAGTAAAATAAAGTTCTAAGCTTGCCACATCTTTTTCATTTTCAGTATCCAGTAGACTCTGCATGCTCCTATAAAATAGTTACAGCTAGAGGTAAATGTTTTTTTACTGATCAGAGCTGATACTGGAAAGCATTCTTTTTTTTTTATATATTTTTTTTAATCTATTTCTATTTTCTGATTGTCATTTTTTTTTTTACACACTATTATGGCTGCCATCTTGCTTGGGCTATTTTATCAGTATCTATCGATATGCTTTACAGCAAGTGTGGAGGAGCCTGAGCACACAGTCACTCTTGGTGAACAGATGAGTGAGAGTGGTCATGGGAATTATGGCCACATGAACAGTCATGCTATTATATGTGAATATACTTAATATACTTAATTAACTTTACTAGTGTTGAATTATTGTTGAATTATACTTATTAGTAGAAATTAGCGAATCACTCATCTAAACTAAGCAAAGCGCTTTGTTTGATCAGATGCGTGTGGCCATGAGCAGTGGCGAGTGACAGAATCTGTCAGAACTTCTCTGCGCGGATTCCTCAGTCTGAACATACCCTTATTACTAGAGATGAGCGAATCGCTCATCTAAACTAAGCGAAGCGCTTCGTTTGATCAGCGATCCGCTCATCTGCTACTCCTCCCAGGATGCCGGAAAAAGCTGGATCCAATTCTTGGAAAGTTCTCACAGTTTCCCAAGATTGGATCCAGCTTTTTCCCAGCACCTGGGGTGGAGCGGCAGGGAGTGGAGCAGCGCTGAAAGCTGGTTGGCTTGATGAGTGGATCGCTGATCAAACGAAGCGCTTCGCTTAGTTTAGATGAGCGATTCGCTCATCTCTACTAATAAGGGTATTCAGACTGAGGAATCCGCGCAGAGAAGTTCTGACAGATTCTGTCACTCGCCACTGCTCATGGCCACACGCATCTACACCCATGCCATAGACTTCATTCAATGGTCAGGCCGATTCCGCCCTCCGTCCAAAGAATGAACCTAATTCCATAGTGTGAACCTACCCTTGTTCTGCTCGAATTCTGCTCAAATTCTACCACAGCTGAATAGGTGAGTAATTGAAGAGGAAAGTTTTCTGCTTGAAATTCCTCAGTGTGCACATACCAGGCAGAACTGCAGTGCTGAATGTATATTGGGGACAGCTCAGTACCCCAGGTCTATTGCAATACATCCTCATGTCTTATTTTAGTTTTGAGTATTGATTGAATTTGTGACATATATTTCATTCAGTGCTTGGTTTCCTCTGTATTTTAATGTATTATGTTGTTTATGTATTTTATGGGATTTTTTTTACGTAATCAATAAAATTATTCATATTTGTATTCATTTTGGGTGGGGGGGGGGGTTCTCACTACCTATACTGGCAGCATGAAGTAGGCATTGTTTAGCTATATAATTAGAGCGGAGCACAATGGTGACATATGTTAAAATAATCTCTTCTGCAGGTAAAGCATATGTTGTGTTTAAAGATACATAGGTAGCCATGACTTACTTTCCTATGGTAGGTTGTAGCTCTTTCAAGTCTTCTAGAGTAATTTTTTTACCCAGAAGTTTCTTAAACAAAGCCAGTGGGAATGGTAGATAAATAACAATCTGGTTGAAAATCGCCAATCCGCACAGTATGCCATAGTGATAATATTTTTTTTTGTCCACTAATGGCTGAAAAATACAAAATAAATAAATTTAATACAGACAGCTTTTCAACAGAAACTTCTTATAGGTTATCAACTCTTCTTGTATGAGATAGTACCAATGTTACCCTATGCCCTTCCCAAATGGTTATTTGGTTATTTGTATTTAAATATAACAAAAATACAAAAAATAGTGTCCCGCGCGCACACAGGTTGTGCGTGCTGAACAGCTTGCTGCATTATCTTAAAGGGAATCTGTCAGCTGCAATTCAGGTTTCAAACTGCTGGCACTGTTACATAGCCAAGGAGACAAATGGTACCTTTGATAAATCTACCTGTGTCTCAAGAACATAAAAAATCCTTTTATTTAGGCCGGACTGGAGATCTGCCCTACCAGGCAGATTCCTAGTGGCCCGTTCTGCTTGATCCTCATTCTGCCCCTGTCAATTGCCATAAAACATTAACAAGACATCCTTGGCTGCCAGCTCAGCCATGCATGCATGCTATTTACTCAGTACCGTGCTGTCTGTACTCTGCTGTGATGTCTGATTCACAGAGGTCACCATATCGCATAACCTTATATAGCAGTGGAGTGAGGCAGTTTGTACTGGGTTGACAAGGGGCCCAGTAAATTGCACCATTCAGCAGTTGAAACAGCCTGGTAACGCTAGGCTCTGTGCCGAGCTCCCTACACTGCAGCAGGTTAGTTAATAGACATATAAAAAATGGGTCCATGGAGCCTCTGTTACGAGTCTCAAAACAAGGGAAAAGCCAGATATCCCTTCTGTGAAGGAAACCCATTAATAAGGGGTGTCTCCCAGTGGGGAGATTACCAAACCACCCGATATGTTGCCTCTAAAGTCCCACTAAGTTGCGAGTATAAGGACACAAGTAGGGAAATACTAGGGTGGCCCCTTTTGTATTGCGACATGACAAGAGAAATACCAAAGCCAGGCATCCATCCACAGACAGCAGTTTTGGGGTGTTTGCCCCTCATCAGCGTGGAGTAGGATTCTGGCTGTGGAGTTTGTTAGTTTAAACATTCCAACAATTTTAGGTGTTTGTGGTGGTGGGGAGTGAGGGGGGCAGGCATGTTGTATGTGGGCTGGTGCGGTTTATGTACCAGGGATGTTTTTTTTTCTTTGGACTGCAGAATATAAGCATTTCATGTTTCGGAAGCACAGATAGATATATGAAAAGTACCATGTATTGAATTATCCTAAAAATCTCACAGTGTAGGTAGTTTGGAACCCAAATTTCAGCTGACAGATTCCTTTCAAATGAAGCTGATTTGCAAACCCAGACATGACCCGTCGACAAGAGTGTCACTGTTTTTGACAAAGTGCATTCACAAAGGTGTGATAATAAATCATGTAGAAAAATAACAATGTTTAAAAAATTTATTGTTTTAGGAAAAAACAAACAAAAAACAAACTTACATGACTTGGAAACCACAATGGCAGTAATGGATCGGAACAGGCAAATAGCCCATAGTCAGGTTGTACCATCTTTTCAGCCACTAAGAGGAAGAACTCTGTCATTGCTGCTCGGGGATCGGTTGTAGTTTCACCATGAAATTCCACCTTGAAGAAAATGTAGGTATGATGGCATTAATTTAATGTATGTGTACATTTTGCACTTTAGTTTTTTTTTGCATTCTGAGGCTGGGTTCACACTACGTATATTTCAGTCAGTATTGTGGTCCTCATATTGCAACCAAAACCAGGAGTGGATTAAAAACACAGAAACGATCTGTACACACTGTTGAAATTGAGTGGATGGCCGCCATATAACGGTAAATAACTGCCATTATTTCAATACAACAGCCGTTGTTTCAGGGTATATTCACACGAACGGACTGGCAGCGAGATTCTCGCTGCGAGTCCGGCAGGTCCTGGCAGTTCCCACACACTATATACTCGCTGCGGTCTGAACGACCGCAGCGAGTATGTAGTTCTGCCGCCCTTAACCCCTTCTGTTCCCGGCCGGCTCCCCCGCTGTAATCATGCTCGCTGCACGGGTCCGGCGTCCTGCTCTCCCGCCCGGCCAATCAGTGTGTTGCCCAGCCGCAGCCACTGATTGGCCGGGCGGGAGAGCAGGACGCCGGACCCGTGCAGCGAGGAGAGGTAATGTATGCTTACAGTGGGGGAGCCGGCCGGGAGCAGAAGGGGTTAAGGGCGGCAGAATTACATACTCACTGTCGTTCAGTGTGTTCAGTTCCCAGTGTGTGGGAACTGCCAGGACCTGCCGGACTCGCAGCGAGAATCTTGCTGCCAGTCCGTTCGTGTGAATATACCCTTAAGATAGCAGCAAATATTTGCCATTAAATGACGTCCATCCACTCAATTACAACATTATGTGATCAGAGCCTTTCTGTGCTTTCAATCCACTCCCAGTTTTGGTTGCTATAAGGACCTGACATGAGGACCAAATACTGCCTGAAATATACTGTGTGTGAACCCAGCCTCATACCCCATAAGGTTGTATGTTCACCTTATATTCCACAAAATGGCACAACCAGAGGGAAAGGGATACTAACCTCTGGATTATTGTGTGCACATAGGCTAGTCTTGTTTCTGAATAGTGTTGAGCAGCAGATTATTGCTCAATGTAATAGAGCCCTTAGTTCAGGGCGTTAAAGTCTATCTGTAATAAACCCACAAACCACGGGTACCTTATTTGGCCTTAATGAATTTATTGCTGGTGCCGGGGTCTGTTTTTCTCCTGGTGCCAACATTCTGGTAAAAAGGGGTTTTTTTTTCAGGCAGTCCAGGGTTGAACAGGCGGGGCTTACAGAATCTGTGCCCCAGGCCTGCAGTGCCTCTCTCTTCTTGATGCCCACCATACAATGCTAAAAATAAGAAGGGCAGGAATAGAGAGGTGCTGCAGCCGTAGGATACGGATGCTCTAGGCCTTATCTCTTTGACCTCGCACCTTTTGTGGAGCCTAGTATGCATTACACCCTGTCTTCTTCCTGTTCGATGTGGATTTGGGTATTCATTTGCATCTGGGTTTTTCCTGTACTTCTATGGTGTTAACCTATTGTGACATAGGGTCACTGATTGACACAGTAAGCCAACATACCAGTATAGACAGTCAGCATATTTGCCTAGATAAAAAGTCACAAAAGCTACTAGAACTATAACAGAATTTATAGGGATAGATTACCGAGGGGGCTACACTTTTGAGGGTGACAGCTCCACTTAGGAATAGTTTTTAGCTTTAGGGTCGATAAGAGGGGCAAGTTTTATTGTTGATGGTCCATTGTTCCTGGCACCAGTTCAATACCCTAAAACTTAATTTTCTATTGTGGCCCCAACCCCACAGACCAATGCATGGGTCCCTCATTGGATAGGATTCCTACCTTCATGTTAACATGCTTATGTTGGCATCTACTGATTGGTTTTCTTTGCTTGCCACTAAACCATTGGCAATGTTGTCCAGGAGTTTGTCATCAGACCTTGGACAACAAAGTGTATCTAAATAAAAATTAAGTTTTAGTCTACTTTTTTTATTGGCTATAACAAATGTCTCCTTGCACATCCTCTTCTGTGTATTTTTATACTAAAGTCAAAAAGTTCTGGCAATTCATTTTATTCTAAGGAAAAGTTGAACATGAACCCATTGTACCAGTAGTTCCTTTTGCAGGTCACAATCTTCCACTATGCTTATCTTGTTGAGCGCATCTTCCAGCAAATGTTGATGTCTGAGTTTGAGATGTAATAAAGGTATTCTGGGATTATCACTGCTGCCCTGCATTCTGTTCATCATAAGCATCTGACCGGCTTCTAGCTGTGCTACCTAGGAATAAGATATAAGGTATAAGGCATATACTATAAGATAAATCTTTATACTTCCCATTTCTCTGGAGAGTGTATGCCAACTATTAGGGCACATTTGGTGGGGCAAATACTGATAGTCATTAGCACTGGGGAGTACAGGGCACATGCCCAAGGTCCCTGGGCAAACAAGGATTTGGAACTGCATCCACATCTTTAGTATGTGCATGCATGCAACCTAATACTGTCAAGGAACAGATGGCCATTGGCTTCCTGCCCCGTCGCTACTCTTGTAGGTCACTTGCCTGTCTTGAGAAATTATAGTCCCTAAAGCAAATTTGGGGTGAGCACATTTACATAATGTTTTTTTTTTTTTCATCCCACAACTGAATAAGAAAAAACTAAAACACTAAAGGGGACCAAAAAGTTGTATTTACCCAAAAATTATGTTAAAGGGAATCTGTCAACACCCGGACCCGACTTAAGGTGCTGACAGCATGTATTAGGCGACAGTACACTAATAAGCAAGTTATCAAGTCAAAGTCAAAGAGGAGTCATGGTATACTGCTCATGCCGCACTCTGGCACGCCTCACCACTCCCTCTTCTGTATGGATATTCTGTGCTGCCCAGTCTCCTGCATGCTTGCACCATCTTCCCTGTCTGCACATGCGTCGTTGATGTCACTGGTCGTGCAACTCCTGCATTCGCTATCATAGTATACATCAGCAGAGCTTGCTAAGACCAGGAACATGGCGCAAGCGTGCAGGAGGCCGGCCAGCACAGAATATTCATCCAGAAAAGGAAGGAGGAGGAAGGTGTGCCAGAGCGCGGCATGAGCTCTATACCCCACTTCTCTTTGACTCTTCATTACAGTTGGAAAATTTATATTGTGCAGCATCACCTCCACGGACAAAACAGCCAAAGGTAACCTGCTCACTAGAGTACTACCACCTACTGAATACTGTCAGCACCTCAGGTAGGGTCCAGGTGTTGACAAATTATCTTTAAAGGAGAAGTCTAGACATTTTTAAAATTTGGCAGCCAGCAGGGACATGAACCAATTTGCCTCTCCCCGTGCCCTTGCCAAGCGGTGGGACCACCTACGGGACCCCCGCCGGAAGGCCTTTTTCCCCAAGTTGTGATGATGTCACAACTCGAGGGAAAAGGCCTGTCCCAGCTGATGGACTGGCCGCTCAGCCAATCAGTGAGTGGAGCGGCATCCCACCCCAGTTACTGACTGGCCGAGTAGGCAGTCCATCAGCCAGGTTGTGACATGTCAGCACCGGAGATCCTGGAGCCCGGCAGGGGTCCCAAGGCCGGTCCTGCCACTCCACCACGGGCACAAGGGGAAGTAAGTTAATACTTGTAATCACATTTCCCCCTGTCCCTGCCAGATGACAATTTTTTTAAATGCCCAGACTTCTCCTTTAAAGCGACTCTGTAACCACAATCTGACCCCCTTAAACCACTTGTACCTTCGTATAGCTGCTTTTAATCCAAGATCTGTCCTGGGGTCCGTTCGGCAGGTGATGCAGTTATTGTCCTAAAAAACAACTTTAAGGGTACAAACCCACTTGACGTATTTGCTGCGTGAATCAGTCTTAAAAATAAGCAGGCAAAACACAGGTTGGCTTTATACAATTGTTCTGCGTTAAAATACGCAATCGCGTATTTTTGAAGCGTGAAGCTTGTTGTTAGCAAAGCATCAGTTGTTAACAACCTGTGCGAAAAACGCATGTAGCTTCACACTTCAAAAATACGCAATTGCGTATTTTAACGCAGAACAATTGCATAAAGCCAACCTGCGTTTTGCCTGCTTATTTTTAAGACTGATTCACGCAGCAAATACGTCAAGTGGGTTTGTACCCTAAGGGTATAAACCCACACACCGTATATGCAGCGTATTTACTGCTGCGATACGCAGAAAACTCGCAGCAGACTCGCAGCGAACTCGCAGCAGATTAGATCTAAATAACTGAACACAGCATCAAATCTGTACCAACAAATCTGCTGCGTATTTGTTGCATATCTGCTGCGTATACGGTGTGTGGGTTTATACCCTAAGGCTGGGTTCACACTACTGATATTTGAGGCTGTATATTTGAGGCTGTATAGCAACCAAAACAAGGAGTGGATTGAAAACACAGAAAGGCTCTGTTCACATAATGTTGTAATTGAGTGGATGGCCGCCATTTAATGGCAAATATGTGCTGTTATTTTAAAACAACGGCTGTTATATTGAAATAATGGCCGTTATTTACTGTTATATGGCGGCCATCCACTCAATTTCACCATTATGTGAACAGAGCCTTTCTGTGTTTTCAATCCACTCCTGGTTTTGGTTGCTATGAGGACCTGACATGAGGACCAAATACAGCCTCAAATATACATAGTGTGAACCCAGCCTATGGGTGCGTTCACACGTACAGGATCATCAGATTTGATGGCGCAGATTTGAAACTGCAGATTCAAAGCAAATCAATTCTGGGCCATCAAATCTGCTGCAGATCCTGTACGTGTGAACGCACCCTCTGAGGCTGCGTTCACACTACGTATATTTCAGTCAGTATATGTATATTTCAGTCAGTATATTTCAGTCAGTATTGCAACCAAAACCAGGAGTGGATTAAAAACACAGAAAGGATCTGTTCACACAATGTTGAAATTGAGTGGTTGGCCGGGCCGCCATTTAATGGCAAATATTTGCTGTTATTTTAGAACAATGGCTGTTATATTGAAATAATGGCAGTTATTTACTGTTAAATGGCGGCCATCCACTCAATTTCAACATTGTGTGAACAGATCCTTTCTGTGTTTTTAATCCACTCCTGATTTTGGTTGCAATACTGACTGAAATATACGTAGTGTGAACATAGCCTTAAACTTAAAGGGGTCAGATTGTGGGTACAGAGTCGCTTTAAGTAAAAGTATACCTTGGGGGAGATTTATCAAACATTGTGTAAAGTGAAACTGGCTTCGTTGCCCCTAGCAACCAGATTCCACCTTTCATTTTCCATAGAGTCTGCAAGGGGGAATCTGATTGGTTGCTAGGGGCAACAGATCCAGTTTCACTTTACACCATGTTTGAAAAATCTCTCCCATTGTCTCCATTTTTGGTGGCATAAAGCTTTACAGTAGCAATCCATAAAATGTCTACCATATTCTTAAAGCGTAACTATAAAATATTTTGACGATTCAGTTTTTTTTAGGCCATGATAAGATTTTTTGCAATATACATTAAAGGGGTAGTGTGGCGCTAAGAAATTATTCACAGAATAACACACATTACAAAGTTATACAACTTTGTAATGTATGTTATGTATGTGAATCGCCCCCTTCCCTGTGTCCCCCCACCCCCGCACGTGTACCCAGAAGTGTTGGTGCATTATACATTACCTGATCCGTGTCATCAGCCGCTGAGCCGCGATTGGCCGAGCACAGTTATCCTCAGCCAATCGCGGCTGAGCATCTGATGACGCGGCAGAGGGCCGAAGATGACGTTGCGGCACAAGATGGCGGACGGGCGCGACACGGATCAGGTAATGTATAATGCACCAACACTTCCGGGTACACGTGCGGGGGTGGGGGGACACAGGAAAGGGGGCGATTCACAGAAATAACATACATTACAAAGTTGTATAACTTTGTAATGTGTGTTATTCTGTGAATAATTTCTAAGCACCGCACTACCCCTTTAATAAGCTAAAATAAACAGTTTTTTAAATACATGAAGCTGAATGTCCTGTCAGCTCGCTGTCTGCTCCTGAGTTATTTCTGCAATCCTGCTGGACACGCCCCTCCCTGGGAATCCGTACAGAGTAGCAGCTAGGTACAGACTCTGACAGGAGCAACAGATAACAGCCCTAACACATACAGAAATACAACCTCCTTCACTCTCCCCCCTCCCCTCACAGAGGTCACTTAGCAGAGCTGATGTGTGTGAGGAGCAGCGCAGGGGAGGAGATGGATGAAGGGACAAGTACCAGGAGGGACATCCCAGCCATGACTCCAATGTACTGCATGATGGAGAGTGGGTGAGTCACTGAGGGGAGGATTACAAGTCCCAGCACAACACAGCTGTAGTCCTTCCATAGTACCTATAACATTCACTATCAGATGTCTGCAGCAGGTGCCCCCACCGCCATGGCTGACAATATCCTACAGTGTTATGAGAGCAGATGACTGTATCTAATCCCACTGTGTGTGATACCATCTGCTGGGGCTCTGTATCTAATCTTACATTGTTATACTTTATGCTGGGGCTCTATCTGATCCCACTGTATGTGATACCATCTGCTGGGGCTCTGTATCTAATCTTACATTGTTATACTTTATGCTGGGGCTCTATCTGATCCCACTGTATGTGATACCATCTGCTGGGGCTCTGTATCTAATCTTACTGTACTGTATGCTGGGGCTCTGTATCTAATCTTACTGTGTGATACTGTATGTTAGGGCTCTATGTGATCCCACTGTGTGTGATACATCTGCTAAGGTGCTGGTCAGAGAATGAAGGGAGCCAGCCAGGGAGATTAGGGGTAGGCCACACCCACTTTCTGTCACCCAGGGAGATTAGGGATAGACCACGCCCACTTTCTGACACCCAGTGAGATTAGGGATAGGCCACGCCCACTTTGCGTCAGCCAGGAGAAAATTTCAAACAACCAAACAACTGGGGTATCTAAGCAAGTGCACACACTATCAACGCAGTTTAGGGCTCTTTTTAAAGGGTAACACGTTGGCTTTTTATTTGAGGAATTTCATTTTTTGGGGCTAATTAAATTATAGTTACGCTTTAATGATTATGGCTTCAAGGTTTGATTGGCCTTGCAATTTATTTCTGTGCCTGTACCAGTGTACATGGCAGATACAGAAAATGGCAGAGTTTGAGGGATGTAGAACTTTGTGTAGTATATAATAATTTACTTTATTCAGTAAAAGAAAAAACTTACGCTCTTCTTCTGTAATGCATCAGTATCTAAATACTGAACCTTGGTTACAAATGTGAAGATAAATGGATAACGGCAAAATATTGCCTGTGATACAGCCTCCTATGAGAAGATGATAGAGATAATAAGCAAAAATTACTGGAAAACATCAGTAAGAATTCTGACTACGACAACAACTTCTAGTACAGTGCATGTCTTCATAACCTTTGTAAGACTATACTGCATAAATCCTGGCCCACACTGACAGCAAATACTATACATAAGGATATCATATGCAATAATGGTCCATTATGTTACATATCCATAGAAGTGGCTCTGTGGACAGTGTAGCCAAATACATGATGATCTTGGCCCATAAGCATATTTTTACTATTTACTATAAGTAACCAGTAAATTTTTACAATTTATGAATTGAATTATATACTTACAGGTTGTTTTTGCCAGATACGCCAGTTGTTAAAGTCCGCAGGGACGATGATAACATGGGAAACTTCAGGCACGCAGAAGTAATTTATTGGTACCTTATAACCAGCTTTCATGTTTGCCTGCGTCACATATATATATATATATATATATATATATATAGAGAGAGAGAGAGAGAGAGAGAGAGAGAGAGAGAGAGAGAAGTTGATTTATCAGTGAGACTTTTCAATTTTTCTACATTCACTTATATTATTGATTTATGCAAAATTTGTTGAAATGTTGGTAACTATTTACTGATGTTTCAAAGACATGTCAGTGCCTTTCCCCTTGTGAGATCCTGGAAAAGTCTGTACATGAGGTTACTTCTGGGGAAGCTTCCAAAACTAAAGGCGCTTCCCCCTCATCCCCTGCTCACTGCCTGGGCTCTTACATGCACAGACAGTGAGTGTTGCCTCACATGCAGCATCGGCTGTGTTCACACAATGTACGAGCAACGGCCGTTGTTTGGCATTTAAAAACAACGGCTGATGTAGTGAGTGTCAGACAAAGGCTGTTGTTGCACTAAAGGTTGTTCTGATTTCACCGCACAGGGCCGGAAATAACTGACATGAAATAATTGACATTTATACCGCCGTTCAAAACAACGGCCGTTGTTCAATACATTGTGTGAACAACGACTGTTGTTTGCATCGACTTCAATGCAACACATTTGCCTATGACAAGAACAGCTGTTGTTTTAATTGCAAACAATGGCTGTTCTTGTCATAAAAAAAAACCTTGTGTGAACATAGGCTAGTACTAAATGATTATCGGCCTGAACGGTTGGTAATTGGTCAAATAAGGCCGATAATCGTTTAGTGTAATAGGACCTTAAGGCAGTTGGTGATAAAGCTCTGCATGAACAATAGGAACAGAGAGAGAGGAATAAAAGAGCCAAGTTAGATAGAGATGCAGAGGACTACTCAACTGGAAAAATCTGGCAAAAAATGTGACAGGCACAGGAGTAGCAGCAACAGACCGCCACTATACTCTATGGGCTGCCCGAACGATCTAGCAATCACCTGGGCAGCCCTCCTGCAGTTCCCCGTGACCCCTTCCGCACTCACTCGCTCACTGCCGCCGCGTGTAATAGTGGTGGCAGCAAGCGGGGAACGAGGAGCAAACGAGCGCTGATAGGCCCGTGGAATTGGGGCTTCAGTCTGAATTTGTAATCTACTTACCTGATCCTATAGGCTACGTTACATAGAGGAAATCTCCCTGCTTGTTGGGAGACACAAAGCAAGCAGGAGATTTCAATAGAATAATATGCAATGATTTTAATTTTAGAATTAAATGACAATGTTGGGATGACACCACACATATTTATATAATAATAAGTAGTCCTCTCCATAATGTGCGTGAGCTCAGTAGTCCTGGATATTTATGAGAGGCAGAAAACTCTGCCCACCAGCTGCTGATTGGCAGTTATCTATCCATGCTGAGTATAGGCAGTCACCTGTCAATCAGCAGCTAGAGGGTGGGGGGAGGGGTGTGGCGAGAATCCTATTCTCCTGCATATTAGGAGAACGGCTGAACAAAATTATGTAAACCTAGCATAAACCTAGTGACATATTCCCTTTAAAGGGAGGTAGCATAGGGTGGAGTAATAACATGCAGATACAATAGGCATTGTAGTGGTGACGCAGGTGGGCAAAGTTTACAGTTGTCAACTGAGATGGGGGTATACCAGGAGGAGGAGGGTTTTTTTTATTTTTTATGCCTATCTGTTACCATAGAGCGAAACCATTACATGCAGTCTTTATAGCACACTCACCTTATAAAGCTTTTTTAGTACTTCCAGTGTATGTTTAGTAGAATCCTCCTTATTGTACACGGACAATATCAAGGCTATTTTAAACACTTGGATTTGTTTCATCAGAGAAAGTTGAGGCAAAGATGACCATAAAGTCTCTGATAAATAACAAAAGAGAATTCATCAGTAATTAAAGGAAGATAATGGTGTCTTTATATGTGCACTAGAGAGGGCGCAAGTCGGATCACTCTGACTTTGATTACCAGTGGCTGAATAAGATAGATGCAGCCCTAGGGAGTCCTGGAAAACATGGATACAACCATCGGCCTATGGATATGATTGTATCCATGTTTTCCAGGACTCCCTGTGCTCCCTTACATTGTAATGTCGGGCTGTGAAATACGGCCCTTACAGAGTGCAGAATCAGTGGACAGGGAGCTGTTTACATGAGCCTTCTGGGAAGAGAAGGGGAGGATGGGGAGACAGAGAACAGCTCACACACAGTTTTCTGTGTCTTTAGCACAAGTCAGCATTTTTTTTCAGGAGACTGAAAAGATAATGACAAGTATGGAACAAATTGTTAGTCTCCAGAAGGAGGGGGGGTGGGGGTTGATTTAGTATGTATTTTACCTGACCAGAATACTACTTTAATGCAAAACTGTGTTTACAGAATAAAAGAAAAAGTCCAAGAAAACAATTGGTCTTTATTAAACTAAGTCATAACCCATCACTCAAAAGGTATAAACTGCCAACAGCAACCAATCCCAGCTTAGCATTCCTCTCCGGTAAAATGAAAGCTGAGCTGTGATTGGTTGCTATTGGCAGTTTACACCAGTGTCTATTTTGGACCCTTTGATAAATCTGGGCCTATGTCTACATTTGGAACCAATTTTGTGTCTTTTGTTTCTATGAAGAGCTAAGTGTCCCCACGGTTACAGACTACAAACGATCCTGTGTAGTCTGATTCCGTATTCATATTGTGTTCTACCATTTTGGCAAGTGAATATTTTTTTCACTTTCTGGTCGTCCCTTCTGTGATCCCGGTGGCGCGGTCCATTTTTCAAAATGCTGCCCAGTTCCTTGCACTTGGTTTCTTCATGTGCGTCATCCCGCTCTATGCGCTAGAGGCGGGACTGACTCCCCTAGTGTAATGATATCCCCTCCCCTTGGTCACCGAAAGGGGGAAGTATATCATAACACTGGAGGCGGTACACATGAAAAAAAATGTCAACAAACGTGGGTACTGAGCGGCGTTTGAAAAATGGACCATGTCACCGGGATCACCGAAACGTTGCCAGCCAGGTAGTAAAAAAAAAATACATTTTGCAATGGTACATTCACTTTAACATACATTTTGTAGGTTGCTAAAAAAAAGTTGGGTACTGATGAAAGAGACTGACCAGAGACTTAACAGAACTTCTTTAAAATTTGAAAAGTCATAGCTCTTCATAGGTGCGGTAGACACAAAACACTTTTTACTGAACACTATTTGCTAAATTATTTGACTTTTGATGCAGCAAAATAACTGCATTATTTAAAAGTAATGTTTTAACAGGACCCAAAGCTCCACCTTGGTCATCGGTTGACTGCCATAGGTCTGGCTGTATGAATGGTCCCAAATAAATGGATGATAAAGTAATACAAGGATGAGTCTGCCATAGCTGCTCTTCCACTCTGGTCTATATTGAGGAATCCTGAGACAAGACTTCCCCCTCTTTGATATCCATACACCCCAAATGGGTTATCATGAAGCTCAACTATACAACACATAATACTCTAGGTCAGTGACATTGCTTGACTGTTTTTACATGTAAAAGAACATACCCAACATTTTTAGAGCATTCGAGTTTAGATTGTAGATTTCCTCTACCAAAGCGGCCGCTAATGGCAAGCAGATATTGGCATCCTGCATTATAGGGAATTCTGGGATTAAAAGGAAAACTGACAGAGCTTCAAAAAGGTTTGGAAGACTCTCAGTCGCTGGGATCAACTCATTTTTTAAACTGGAGCATATCTGAAAAAAACAATACAGAACAGTATTAGACTTTGTAAAAAATTGGGGGGAGATCTATCAAGCAGTCCTATAGTAGGAGCTTCCTTTGTTGCCTTTTTAATATTAAAGGGGTCCTTCGGACAAGTAACTTTTTTTTTACATATGCCCAGAGATGGTTTTTTTTTTAAATAATAAAGCATGTGGTTTGCTTCACTCTTAAGTACATGTAAAGACTCATATACAGACAGGAAATGACTGGAATATAAACACTAGTTGGCCATAGAAGTAAATAGGGTCCATGCAGGTATACATCAGCACCCAATTTTGCCAAGTTGCCAATGAATATGGGAACTGACAAAATTCTGTAAACTGTATATCTATCTCCAAATTTTTTATGTAAAACATTTTTGTGTTTTTTTTTTTTTTTCCTAATTGGTGGTTATAGATTTATTTTGCTATTAAAACTGGTGTTTTTCTTCTTTTTACTTTCACCTCATTATTATTATTATTATTATTATTATTATTATTATTATTTTGTCCCTTGCACCTAAAGTAGGAAGGGAATGCCATCTTGGTTAGGGACACCCTATTAAGGGGGTCTCCCCAAAAGGTAGGGAAAGTTTATATACCATCTAGAAATGGCTTTCACTGTCCACATGAAGCTGAAAAATCCATGGGGGTCCTTTAAAATGGCTGGCATACAAGTATGGTGGTCTAACATAAAGCCCTACTCCCACACAGGAACACAGGATTTACTGAAAGGTGCATACCTCTCAGTAAATCTGATGAATCTGTTCATCTATCGCAGATCTTTACAGCAGCTCTGAAGTGTATATCAGGATAAATTGGACGCACCTTTTCATGCCTCCTTCCCGCCCATCAACAGGACGCACAGTTTGCACATAAAATCTGCACTTTTTCCTGGTGTACACGCTTGATAAATTTCCTTCATTTTTTTTTCATAAAAGATTTTACCTGTTAGGCTATGTTCACACAATGTATCTTTTCATTTAATTTTGGCTATTGTTGCAGATTGCAACACCGGCCGTTATTAAATGAAAAAATACATTGCAATACATTTCAATGGAATCCCAGCCGGAGTGTATACACTCTGTATACTCTCCGGCCGGGATTTCTCGCGGCCGCGCAAAAAAACTGTCATGTCAGTTTTGTGCGGCCACACAAGACTGACAGAGCAGACAATGTAAAGTGCAGCTGCAACCACACCTTAAATTGTTGGCTGTGGTAAACTGGAATGTAGGTACACCCGCATGTGCCCGCATTCCAAGTAAAAAGAAATGATGTTCATCCAGTCAGTACTGTAGTACCGGCCAGGATGAACTTCACTGACAGCGGACATTCTGTGACACGGCCCGGTCACAGAACGGCCGCTGTCATGCATAGTGTGAACCCGGCTTAATAATGCATATTTAGAATGAAGTCAGTATGTAATGAGCCATGACATGGGTTTTGTTTAGTCTCGATGAAAGAAATAAATTAAATCTGAGTAAATCACTTACAATATCAACAATCCACTTGTGTTCACAGAGTTTTTTAAATAGTTCATTTGCAAGAAGAAGATCCACTATTAGAGATGTGTCAGATGAAGCGGTGCTATAGGGGGGTTAACAGAGAAGAAAAAATCAGCAATAGCAGATAGGTCTATCCATGCGTCTATTGCTGTCAGGCCTTATATAAACTGGAATCTGCTAGATATACTTTGATTTACATGTTTTTTGTTTTTCTTCTTAATGTATATTAGCAAGAATTGAAGGACAGATGGGATAGGTTTAGTATACACAGGGTGATTGAAATCTTTATCAGAAAAGCAAATCCAAAATATTTTAATCAAAACTCTTAGCCATGTTGCCTCATTTCTTTTAAAGGGGTTATCCAGAGAAAATCTTTCAAGTTAACTGGTTTCAGAAAGTTATATAGATTTGTAATTTACTTCTATTTAAAAATCTCAAGTTTTACAATACTTATCAGCTGCTGTATGTCCTGCAGGAAGTGTTGTTTTTGTTTCAGCCTGACACAGTGCTCTCTGCTGCCACCTCTGTCCATGTGAGGAAGTGTCCAGAGCAGCAGCAAATCCCCATAGAAAATCTTTCCTGCTCTGGACAGTTCCTGACAAGGACAGAGATGGCAGCAGAGAGCACTATGTCAGACTGGAAAGGTAACAGCATTTCCTGCAAGACATACTGCAGCTGATAAGTGTAGGAAGAGTTAAGATTTTTAAATAGAAGTAAATTACCAATCTATATAACTTTCTGAACCCAGTTGATTTGAAAGAAAAAGATTTTCGCTGGACAACCCCTTTTAGTTTTGGTTGCAGTGAAGGAATAAAAAAATCCATGGAAAAATGAACATAAATGGTTATTATATATATATATATATATATATATATATATATATATATATATATATATATAACACAACACAATCACTGAACTCAGGGAGAACAGTGAAAAATTCCAATGGAGTACTCATTTACGAGTCTCCATTGATTGTCCCATACAAAATCTGAATATGCAAAAAAGGGGTCCCTGGAGCCTCAGTTACGAGTCTCAAAACACGGGAATAGCCAGATATCCCTCCCTCCAGAGAAGGAAGCCCATTGCCAAGGGGTGCCTCCTAGTGGGGAGAGCACCAAACCACCCTGATACGTAGTCCATCAGGTCCTCACTCTGTTGCGAGCTTTGGGACCTAAATAGGGAAACACCAGGGTGGCCCCTGTGAGTCAAAGTCTAACTCTGTGGCGAGTATAACGACATAAGACAAGGGTTATCAAGGCTAGGCATCCATCCACAGACTGCAGTTTCGGGGTATTTGCCCCTCGTCAGTGTGGAGCAGGATTCTGGCTACTGGGGCAATGTTAAATAGACCAACAAAACACAACAATCACTGAACTCAGGGAGAACAGTGAAAAATTCCAATGGAGTACTCATTTACGAGTCTCCATTGATTGTCCCATACAAAATCTGAATATGCAAAAAAGGGGTCCGTGGAGCCTCAGTTATGAGTCTCAAAACACGGGAATAGCCAGATATCCCTCCCTCCAGAGAAGGAAGCCCATTGCCCAGGGGTGCCTCCTAGTGGGGAGAGCACCAAACCACCCTGATACATAGTCCCTCAGGTCCTCTCACTCTGTTGCAAGCTTTGGGACCTAAATAGGGAAACACCAGGGTGGCCCCTGTGAGTCAAGCCTAGCCTTGGTAACCCTTGTCTTATGTCGTTATACTCGCCACAGAGTTAGACTTTGACTCACAGGGGCCACCCTGGTGTTTCCCTATTTAGGTCCCAAAGCTCGCAACAGAGTGAGGACCTGAGGGACTACGTATCAGGGTGGTTTGGTGCTCTCCCCACAAGGAGGCACCCCTTGGCAATGGGCTTCCTTCTCTGGAGGGAGGGATATCTGGCTATTCCCGTGTTTTGAGACTCGTAACTGAGGCTCCATGGACCCCTTTTTTGCATATATATATATATATATATATATATATATATATATATATATATAATAGTATTATCAGAACAGAAAGAGAATATGCAAATTTAGGAAATGTATATGCCTTTTGTCATATACCGAACTACTTTACCATTGTTACATAGAAATGACAGCAAAGAAGAAAAATGTTTTCCCATACCGGATTCTTAAAAAACTTGCAGTCAGGCAAGCAGGTGATGAAAAAATGTTCATTATTTCCCTGCAAAACAGAAAAGCAGTCATTCTCTAAGCACAGTCTTTCTTTATGCCAATTCAGAAATCTATAGCCATAGGCTGTCTCCATGTTTTTCAGGCAGTCCCCGGGCTGCATCCACCTTCTCCAGGCAGTGGGATTCAAATGCTGATCGTTTGGGTTCATGCAAACCCCCCAACTTTCAGCAAGTTTGTTCATCTCTAGTTAGTATAATGCAATTCTCTACTACAGGGGCGGATTAACTTTATTATAGGCCCTGAGCTGTTCACCAGGCCTGGGCCCCTCAACCCACTGTAACTATGGCAACACTAGTGTGGTGTTCATAGTACAGGATGGATAATATCATGATGCCCTAATTTGTGCAAAATTGCAGTAAAAAAGCAGCGATTTTTTGCAAATCATGGCAGAAATGTAGCAAGGAGACAGTACACAACTAAAAGTAAACTAAAAGTCCTTTTGGGTGGCCATGGGCCCCTCAGGAGCTCAGGGCCTCGGGCTACCACTCGAAAAGGACCTATTGTAATCTGCTACTGCTCTACTGCCATGTTTATTTAAAGCAGGTACATCACTTTAAGATCTTTACACTAATAGACTGGCGCCGGCACAGGGATGCCAATGCCGCGGGACTATTCCAGGTCATCGGCCCTGCCTGAAGCTGGGAACGGGCGGGTCAAAAAAGGACCATGGCACCAGCATCGTGGCGCCAGTCTATTAATGTAAAGATCTTAAAGCGATGTACCTGCTGGTAAATTCGCTTTAAGGAAACCAATTATGCTGATATGGTTAACAGCTGCACAGCAAAGATCTACTGTGCAGCTCCCCGAGGCTACCAGGTGCATCTGCAGCGGTAGCTTTACATTAGGGAAAAAGTGGTTTTATTCCAGCCACAAGGCCGGGAGAGGGGCGGCAGACCACTAATGGGTCTCTCTGCCTGTCAATCATCCCTGCACTGCGCGCTGACAGGCAGAGAGCCTCAACTAGGCCTGGGCGGCTCCCTGCCAAGATGACTAGTTGCCACCCTCATGCGCCAGAATAAAACTTATTTTTCCCCCATGTAAAGCTACCGTGCTGATTGGTTCCCTTACAAGAATGTTCCAACTAAAATTAAGCAAGACAAAATCTTGATAACATAACAGCCATATTTCATAGTCATTTATTTCCTCCCAGGCAGGTGTAGATTTTTGCGCCAGGCAGAAATAGATGATACTTTGTAATTTGTAGCATGAAAAGGGCTGATAAAATAATTTCCAATAAAAAAAAAAAACCTTTTTGCATCCTGGCGCTTTGGTTTTCCAGGTTTTGTGTCTATCCAGCTCTTTACCAAAGCGTTGTCTAGTCGGTAAATCTTTTGCAGGTTATCAGTCATTAGAGTAATAGTGTGGGTCTACAAGACAACATAGAAGCATTAGTTAAAAATTGTAAAAAAAAAAAAAAAAAAAAAAAAAAAAAAAAGGAATAATATTCTTCCTGCAAAAATGACCATAAATGTCAGATAGATGTGAGTCCACTGCATATATGGGAAAGACTATAAAATATACGCTTGACAAAGGAGGAGGTCCATCCTGAAACGTTGCGGGACGATGCACCGCATGGCTACTACTCTCGTCAGCTATTACAAAAAGCGATTATCATCTGTATTTAGCCAATTATTGGCCATTACGGCCGATAATCACCTTGTGTAATGAAAGGCAACAATCAGCTGACATGAACGATGTTGGTTGATCATTGTCTTTCATTGCCTTTCAACATTTTAAAAAGACAAACGAGTTGGAGAGCAGCCATCGCTCCCTGTAATAGGAGCACTGGCTATCTCTCTGTACAATTTAAAGATCGTATGGGGAGCCCATGCAGCTTACCCGGGCCCCCCACCTCCACCGGACTTACCCGCTCGCTGTTGGTGTGTAATAGCGCCGGCAGCAAGCGGGGAACGTGTAATAGGGGCTTAAGTGCATTACGGCTTATGGATGGCGGCTCCTGAGCTTCTATGTGGAATGCTGGATAATCGCCCCGGAACTTACAGGTGTGCATTCAGAAAGTA
Organism: Dendropsophus ebraccatus; assembly: GCF_027789765.1. NCBI lineage: Eukaryota > Metazoa > Chordata > Amphibia > Anura > Hylidae > Dendropsophus > Dendropsophus ebraccatus. Next base: position 116,098,987 of record NC_091460.1, read on the forward strand.
TAGAAAGAAATAATCTGTATACTTTGTGAAAAAAACTTTTAATATAATTAGAACAAAAGAATTTCTGTCTGGATTCATTGCCTTTTATTTGAGACTATACGGGGAATAGTGATCCCATGGAGGACACTTTACCTGAGTGGTGGTTGTCTAATAAAGCCAAAGCCAGGGACAGACTATAAACAGGGAACAGGTCATACAGAAAAGACTGAGGGAGGCATTTATTAAGTCCGGCGTTTTTTACGCTGGACGTAAAAATGCCCCCGCAGCTCCGGCGCTACGGAGATTTATGTAGAGGCGGACTGCCTCTACATAAATCCCGTGCGCGCCGTTGCGCACCGCCGAAAACCTACGCCAGCTGAGGACTGGAGTAGGTTTTCGGCGTACATTTTGGCGGAACGGATGATATATGGCGCGGACTCTGAGTCCGCTCCCTCCGTTCCGCCCACTCTCCGCCCCTTTTCCGCCCCCTGGCGTACTGGGCGGAAAGTGCCGATTTGCGAATATTTTATTCGCAAATCCGCCATTTTTGCTTAAAAAAAGACGCAAATCGGCACTTTCCGCCGAAAACCATCCATTCGCCGGATGATACATGTGGCCCTGAGATTTCTCCTCTATTCAAATCAGTTCCTGGCTTTGGCTTAAAAAATCTTTCAGATAATCTGTCTGTGTAAACACACCATAAGCCACAAATTGGTCATTTCAAAAATAAAAAGTAAATGAACTATACTGAACTATAATTTTTCTAGCCCATGAAAAAAGTCTTCTATACACTATTGTGCTATGCCTCATCAAACCTGCGGTTGTAGAGTGGAGGTTGTAAAGCTGACGTTATTTCCAGCAAAGATTTGCTTTAGATGAATGTCTTTGAGGTCTGAAAAAACAAAGTGCACATTAGCAAACCTTTAAAAATTTTCTTTTACTGATTAGAGTCAGGAAAAGGGAGGGGAGAGAAGAAGGAATTAAAACTTTACCTTTTGAAGTGAATAAGCTGCGAGGGTCAGATGGCAGGGGCACTTCTGATGGCTGCTCATCTAGTTTCCTTTGCAGTCCATAACCCAATGATACAATTTGATTAGAGGTGAAAAGATAAAGAAGTGTGTGATAGCTGGAAACAGAAAACAATACTGCTGAGAATTATGGGAAAGAGGCAACATTTTAAGTTTAAGATCTAAAGGGGTTGTCCAGCGAAAATCCTTTTGTTTCAGATCAACTGATATCAGAAAGTTATATAGATTTGTAATTTACTTCTATTAAAAAATCTAAAGTCTTCCCATACTTATTAGCTGCTGTATGTCCTGCAGGAATTGTTGTTTTATTTTCAGTCTGACACAGTGCTCTCTGCTGACATCTCTGGCCGAGACAGTCTCGGTTTTCTATGAATTCCCATAGAAAACCTCTCCTGCTCTTGACAGTTCCTGTCTCGGCCAGAGATGTCAGCAGAAAGTACTATGTCAGACTGAAAAAAAAACATTTCCTGCAGGACATACAGCAGCTAATAGGTATGGGAAGACTTGAGAATTTTTAATAGAAGTAAATTACAAATCTATATAACTTTCTGACACCAGTTGATTTGAAAGAAATATATTTTTTCTGGACAACCCCTTTAATGTCCTATCCTATGGTTTGCACTCAAAAACTGATGTGGAATGCACCTACATTACACAGTAAAGCACACTGTAGATGCTTTCAAAAAAATAAATGGTCTATAGTTTTATTATTATTATGTGGACAGTTCCTTACTATTCAATACACTATTTTTCTTGGATTCCTGCACTAGGCTGTGGATTGGCTATTATTAGTTTGAAGCCACCAAAATTGGAGTGTGTGTGTTTTTTTTTTAACTCAAAACTGCTGCAGCCAGATGTTATCTGAAAGTCTATAGGGAAATATGAAAAGCTTGATTTTTTCTGTTTGGTGTTTTTTCAGGGCATTTTGGCATTTTACTGCGCCTTGGCAGTTTTGCAAAATTGCAGCATGGTAGAGAAAAAAATCCACGTCTATATTCATTTAGGTGTTTTTTTCTAAATTAATTGTTCAATAGAAATCATGGTACACATGATGAAAGAATCAAATTACTTGTAATGAAAAAAAAAGGCAGGGGATAAAATAAAACCGGCTATTCTATTTTACACTAAAATTAGAAAATGCCAGGAAAAAAGCAGGAAAAATTGCCGTCTGTTATTTGTGCATTTTGGTGGCATTTTTTTTTAGCCCCAAAACACTATGCAGAATTGGTATCTGGCAGAAGCCTAAGCGATTTTTAACAATTAATGACTAACGATAAACGATTGCAAACAAAATTGTTTATCGTTAACCTGAAATTGTTCACCATATTACACAGAATGATGGTCGTTAGATACGATGATCGTTATTATGATTGGTATTGCGATTGTTACTATGATCGTTTACTCCTTCTGATCTCAGGAAAACAATAAACAATGTGCAATTACACTGAACGATTAGTGGAAAAATACGGAACTTGAGCGAATGAATGTGGAAATACAAAGAACGAGTAACAATAACTTTAGTTTTAGATCTAAACGATCAACGACATACGAACGATTTCTCGATCGATGCCTGCAATTCCACAGAACGGTTATCGTTTAAATTCGAACGATATAACGATTTTCCGCACAATAATTGTCCCGTGTAATAGGGCCCTAAGGCTATGTTCCCACAACATCTTTTTTTTTAGTCACTTTACAGACGTCTTTTTAGACTGCCATCATTTTGCAACAGAAATGCGGCTGCATTAGGAAAATCACTGCCGTAATTTGTATAATATAGCAGTATTTATGTTTCAAAATGAAGGCCATCCAAAAAAGTGGCCATGAAACGGCCAATAAAAACATAGCCATAAGGTAGCTTTCTTATTTCCATTGGGCTGGGTTCAAAACCTGTCTCTGAGGACACATTAACGTGGTGACATGGTACACTGTTTGATCAAATGGACCTGCAGGTTGCTGTTGAACTTTTTGTTTTATGTCACCAGGCATGTCAGAAGTTTTTGATTGCAGTGGGTCTCAATGCTGCAACACGCTATGATCCGAAGATATAGCTGGGGAGTACGGAAGCAGCATAATCCACTCCCTAGCCTTTTACTTATTACGACAATGGAGACTAATGGTGGTTTTACACGGGACGATTTTCGTTTGAATTTGCACAATACGATTGAATTCGAACGATAATCGTACGTGTAAACACAGCAAATGATCAAGCGACTAGCGAGAAATCGTTCATTTTGATCTTTTAACATGTACTCGAATCGTTGTTGGTAGTTCGCTAGAAATTCGCAGAACGCTTTGTGTAAACAATCTTTCACCGTTTCACCCTATGTGTGAGATGGGCTTAAGCGATCTTAAAACGATCGCAATAACAATTTTTCCAAGCGATATATTGTTCCGTCTAAACGCTGATCGTTATAAAAAACACATTGTTACTTCGAACTTGTTAATCGTTCAATTGGGCGAATTATTATGGTGCGTTTACACAAGCAGATTTATCAGACAGATTCTGGAAGCCAAAGCCAGGAATGGATTTGAAAATAGGAGAAATCTCAGTCTTTCCTTTATGACCCGTTCCCTGTTTATAGTCTGTTCCTGGCTTTGGCTTCAAAAATCTGTCAGATAAAGCTGCCTGTGTAAATGCACGATTAGTCTACGCAATCAACAACTTCTGACATACTTGACATACCTTTAAGAGCAAGGAACCAATATATTGACCAGAAGACCTCCAATATCTGTCTACCTACTGGTCAGAGAGCTTTAGTAGTGTCTACACCCGCACAGAGCTTTTATTCTTGTTATCAGAAGTAATTCGCCTGATAATTTGTCAAAAGTTCCTTCCAAAGATTTCCCCATATTGATGCACATGTTTACAATTATTTACAAAGTTGTAACTTTAATTTTACTATACGTCTAGTTAGCCAACCTGGGGCAATGCACAATTTATTGCTTACCTTCCACATGCTATCTGGGAAACCTGCCCCTCATATTCTTCTATCTTCTGAGGCACAGAGGTGTGAGCGACAGAGCTTTTCCCCAGCTGTCCTTGTGTGCCATCTCCAAAAATATAGACAGTGCCCTCCTAGTAAAAGTAACGCAAGTTCAAAAAGTCATGAAGTTGAAATTGTAAACCCTGGTCATTCAGTCATCCTCTCTATGTTGCCCTTCCTCATCTTGTTCCCGCTGTGGTCTACGCGCTAAATGGAGCCAAGTCGGCCCTCCTTGGCTCTGTTGAGTTTTATTCTACCTACTGTTTAATTCTGTTTTAGGCCTTATCAGGGCTGTATTAACAGCTGCTGCTGCCCTAGGCACTAAACCTAAAGACACCCCATCTTCACGCACCTATTGGCGAAACCAGACCTGACCAATACCACCATACCCCACACCCCCCTGAAAAAGACACCAGATTTACTGGCAAGTTTGAACGGGAGGGGGGAAACTAAAAAAATAAAAACAAAAAAATTATTTTTTTCTTTCCCCCTGCTCCCTGGTGCTGCCCCCCTGCAAGGTGCTGCCCTAGGCACCGGACCACGGGTGCCTAGTGGTAAATACGGCCCTGGGCCTTATTGCTTATGAATACCTGTAGAATGACTTGACATACTCATCGCACATGGCTTCTTGCCATCGTTTACTATGGACATTGGACTTAAAGTGTACCTGTTGTTATATCCTTCAAATCCTAAATCAACAGTAGATGTGAAGAACTAAAAAGTAACCTAAATCAACAGTAGATGTGAAAAACTAAAAGTAACCTAAAACAACAGTAGATAGAAAAACGAAATACTTATAGTCTTTTACAAGAGTCTAAACACACGAAGTCCAGTCTCAGGTCATCTGCTCTCACAGAGAAGGTAGTCATGGGACTGACAGACACATTGAGCTCTCTGTACACGCCGGGTCTTCATGTGTTTAGTCACTTTTTTTTTTAACCAGCACAAGACTAAAAAAATTGCCTTCTGGAGACTGGGCCTGGATTTCTGGTAAGTACAGCTTTGTTTTACAGCATGATAACTAAAAATAATAAAATAATGAATGTATATTGCAAACTTCTTTATATCACTGTTGATTTAGATTTTGAAAGTTATAACGACTGTGACACTTTAAGTGAGGTTTTTTTTATATTACTATGTGTACTTTCATGTCAACCTTCCTTTGTTTGAGGAAGGTTCTCATTAAACACAGTGAATGCAGCTTTAGGAAGAGCTTGTTCAGCATCCCAGAGGTCAGGACCTTATTCTTCTAATTTTTAAAATCTGTCTGATTGAAGGGATTAGGACCAGCCCACAACATTGGGATTGACTTGGCTGGAAAAAATTGGTTTTCTGAAATCAGCTAAATTGATACAACCAAAATCCTACTTTTATGTTGCTTTAAAAGGTTACGCCGAGGGATTTTTTTATTTTAATTTTTTTGCTAATACATTGCTTTAAAGGACAACTCCAGCAGGACCTAAAAAAAAACCAGACACATACACACTTCCTACGGTGGGTAATGGGCCACACAGCTTATTTACATACATTACAAAAAAGTTATATAACTTTGTAATGTGTGTTAAATAAGCTAAAAGGAAAATCTCCGGAGTTGTCCTTTAATAAAGTTATATTACTTTATATCTATTCAGTCTCCTTCTCCCAGTTCTGAGCTGCTGCTTTCTGCTGAAAACACAAAAAACTGTGTGTGAGCTTTTCTTTCTGTCTCCCCTCCTCCCTTTCCCTTCTGAGATGGCTGATGTAAACAAGTCCCTGACTGGCTTTATCTGCAACACTGTAGCTTCTTTGTAATGCATTCATCAGCAGCTTGACCTCAGATTAACACTCCCAGCATTACAAAGAAGCTACAATGTTGCAGATAGAGCCGGTCAGTGACTTATTTACATTAGCTTCTGCCTCCTTCTAGTATGTAAGGCTGGGTTCACACTACGTTTTTGCAATCCTTTTTTTTTTTTTTTTTTGCAAAAAACGGATGGAAAGAATGGACGGGTGTGCGTATCCATTTTGATCCATTTTTCCATTGGATTCCATTATAAAAAAAACTAAGCAAAACTGATTAGTTTTTTATAACGTACACAAAAATGTAGTCAACCTCATTTTTGTGTCCGTTAGGCTACGTTCACATCAGCGTTTGACCATCCGACACCATATCGTCTACCTTTTCTGTTTTGGAGTAAGCAAAACGGAAACTGTTTAAATCCCCATAAATTCCCATGATATATTAGTGTGCTCTGTTTGCCCTAATTGTGCTCCATTTGCATGCAATCCGTTCAAGATCCGTTTTTTGTTTTTTGAACGGAGGAAAAAATTGTGTTTGCAGTATTTTTCTTTCCGTTTCAAAAAACGGATCACAAACGGAAAGTGCACTTCCGTTTTTTTTTTTACATTGTAGTCAACGATCTAAAACGGAAGGTATTTCCATTCACATCCGTTTGTTTTCATCCGTTTATGCACTGAGCATGCGCAGAAGCAGCAAGAAACCAAAGAAGAGAAATAAACGGATAGAAAAACGGATGCTGACTGTGGTACAAAAGTCAGTTTTTTTTTAAGCCAAAATACAAACGGACCATTAAAAAAAGATGAACATTTTGCAATCAGTTTGCATCAGTCTGCTCATCAGTTTATGCTCATCCATTTAATTAATATAGATGGATCCGTTAGAAACAAAGAAAAACGCTGATGTGAACGTAGCCTAAGGGTATAAACACACACACACCGTATACGCAGCATATTTACTGCTGCGATACACAGCAAATACACAGCAGATCTAAATAACTGAACACAGCATCAAGTCTTCACCATCAAATCTGCTGCAGATCTGCTGCGTATCTGCTGCATATACGGTGTGTGTGTTTGTACCCTTAACAAAAAAACTGATCCGTTTTGATCTGTTTGTTTTTTTTATAATGGAATTCAATGGAAAAACGGATGCACACACATGATGCACACTCGTTTTTCATAAACCCAGCCTAATACTGGTAGAAAATGTGAAGTCCTAGGAGAATGTAATATTAATGTTTTTTTCACAGTATATCAGATACTATAGTAACCATTCACAATCATTGTATTTACCTTGCTTAATACAGCCGTGTGTTCATCTCCACAACTGATATAGATAACACCATTATCTCTCAAAGAGCTCACCGCATATGGTCTATATACACCTGCTTATTAGGAATAAACAACAAACAGGTTATTATTTCTCTCGGCTGTAAATCTCTACAGATGACTATTATGTCCATGAGCACAATATACCTTTTAGAGGGACACTCTGAATTCCTAGTTGTCCTGCATTATTTTTTCCCCATCCAAACACCTTTCCTAACATGGACAACGCGAAGCTCTGAGAGCCACCTGCAGAGACTTGGACCAGAGGAACTCCTTTCAGAGACTTCACAAGCTGAGGACTGGCTTGGTTTGGAATCTGTTTGCCCAGCCCAAGTTGACCAACATCGTTCTTTCCCCATGAAAAAACATTGCTGTCTGAAAAACAATGCAAAGAATACTTTGAAGGACCTGATATCCTACATCAAAATGTAATCTCATGTAAAGTGAGCAGGCATTAAAGATGGTGCCCTAGAGCTAATTTGGCTCATGGAGTTTCAGGTCTCTCCCAATCCCATGGCTAAAGTGGATCTGCAAAATACAAAAATTCTACTACAAGTGCTCCCATATTGGTGGAGAAATGTGAGGTGTTACCCACCACCAGATGGTGGACCCACTTTGGTTGTTTGCTGTGGGAGGCTCGTCTCTATTAATAACATAATCAGCCTAAAAACTCTATATTATATGTATGTCAAAAGGTTTTATGTTCTAAATAAAGAATTTAAAGGGATACTCTTTATCCCTTTTAGATGTGTAATTTACTTCTGTTTAAAAATCTCATGTCTTCCAGCTGCTGTATGTCCTGCAGGAGGAAGTATTTTCTTTCCATTTTGACACAGTGCTCTCTGCTGCCACCTCTGTCCATGTCAGTAATTGCCAAGAGCACTAGCAAATCCCCATAGAAAACATCTCCTGCTCATGGACAGAGGTGGCAGCAGAGAGCACTGTGTCAGGCTGGAAAGAATACACTCCTTCCTGTAGGACATACAGCAGCTGATAAGTACTGGAAAACTTGAGATTTGTAAATAGAAGTAAATTACAAATCTATATAACTTTCTGAAACCAGTTGATTTGAAAGATTTTTTTTTTTACTGGATAACCCCATCAATTCATACACATTATAAGGCTATGTTCACTATGTTCACACTACGTATCTTTCCGGCCATAGTGCGAACCGCGAATATACGCACGTAGTTTTGAGGTTGATGCGTTTACTTGAAAGTATACGATATTCGGGCGCACAATGCACACTACGTATGGACTTACGGCCAGATCGTATGCGGCGCCGTGAAAAATGAACAAGACCATTGTTTGAGGACGGAACTGTTCCAACTCACGGCCGTGGATTTCCATGCGGTCCCGTACGAAGTACTTATTTCAGCCAAATTGAACTTGATTTTTCGATCCAAAAGGTTCTGTGAGTTTTATTGGGCTGCGGCGAAGATTTCCAAGTAAATGACCTGCTTCAGATTGCTTCGAAACAAGCTAGGGAAGCATAACTCTACTACAGATGTATGTTCGCGGTTCGTACGCATCCGGCCTCATGTCGATTTCTCCCACGCCCGTAGTTTCAGCCGCACATGTACGGCGGCGTACGAAATGCGGCCGGAATCGTACGCAGTGTGAACATAGCCTTAAGAAGTACGTTAAAGTGCGACAAGACAAGCTTGTTCATCAAATACCTGCAGAAAGGGCGACTGTATGGAAGTGTCCACAAGATATTTGTATTATTCTTAGACCAGACAATCCAGCTATCTTCCTATGGTGTGAAGAAAAAGGGCAATCATTAGTGACACATTTTTTTATACAATGTCATTAGATGAGCTAGATGAGCAAACCTTTCAAAAGTTCGGTTCGGCAGGTTCGCTGAACTTAAATGTAAAATTCGGATTTGTGCCGAACCAAACTTTAACAAACCACATTTTAGGATTTTAGCTGTTTTAATGCGGTTTCTAAAGGCTGCTCCTTATACTTACATGTTCACGCTCCCTCAGGGTCCGTCCTGGCGTCTTCCACGGTGAAGGCCTGCTCTTCTAATCACAGGCTGATTAGGGTGGGACATCACCATGGCCTGTGATTGGCTGAGTGGGCTGTCACTCAAGAGACAAGAGTTCCTTCCTGTCCTAGTCAGCCTGTAATTGGCTGGGCAAGCCTTCACCGCAGAAGACGCTGGGGCAGGACCAGAAAGCCACCAGGAGACACAGCAGGATCGCGGCAGGTAAGAATATGTAAATTATTATTTTTATTTTTTTTATATAAGCAGGGCCATCTTCCCGAAACCTTCCGAGCTTTGCAGAAAGTTTGGTTCGGTAGCCAACCAAACTTTTTGCAATGTTTGGAACGAATCTAGGTTCGAGTGGATTGGTTTTCCCATCTCTAATTACAACCTATATCATTACATTAATCCCACACCCTTACATCCTAGCACCACACCACAATTTATTGGAACAAGATAGGAAATAGAGATGAGTGATCCCCAAGTATACTCGAATTCATCTGAACCCAAGTTTGCAGCATTTGATTACTAGTGGCTAAATAAGTTGGATGCAGCCCTTAGGAGTTCTGGAAAATATGGATACAGCCTAGTAGTTTTTATCCATGTTTTCCAGGCAGTAGATTTTTTAAACAACTTCTGCTATCATCATTATTGATTCTTGGGACTTTAGGAGATGGACAGGCCCTCTAGCTCTTAAAAAACTACAATTCCTATCATGTCTGGACAGCCAAAGCTTTGCAACACCTAGAATGCTGCAGGTTTAGGGCATCCGTGTATATATTACCTATACTACCTGGGACAACCCAACAACATTTTGGCACTGCACCATATAAGACTTCATTTCCTGTGTAGCATTGAAAGAAACTTGTAACAAAAAGTTGTTCAAAATTGTAATATACCTAGGAATAGGAGATTTCTGAGGAAACTGTCCCGATCCAAGTTGTCCTTGTGATCCTTCACCCCAGGTGAAGATATTCCCTTCATTGCATATTGCCACAGAATGGTTCCACCCACAGCTCACATCCACAATTGTCTGGGCTTCCAGTGAATGGATTTGTTCTTTAATGAAGAAAAAAAAAAAAAACATGAGTTTGTCTTACATTTATAAATTTTATTCAATTGGGTCAGGCTATGTTTAAAAAAATTCTCGAAAAAAGCATATACAGTGGTACCTTGGATTACGAGCATAATTTGTTACAGGACCGCACTTGATTTATCATTCTGAGTAACATGAAGAACAGATGAAACAAACATTCAGAAACAGCAGAATACGTGATATTATAAGTTACTGTACGGTAATGGAGAGGATGGGAAACACAAGGGCGGACAGAGACTGCAGGGAGCATGAAGGAATGAGCAGGGCAGATGTGTGCACATACATGCAGCACTCTCTGTCTGGGGAGAGAGGGGTTACAGCTATGGAGAGATTACCTTCACAGTCCTGTCCCCTGATGCAAGCCCCAGCCTGAAGTGGATCTACTATGATTTGGAAGGTGAGGGAGACTTTCTGGGTCAGAGAACAGGGCTGTAGACCACACTATGCAGACCATACCCCTCCTCCACTCCCCTCCCACCCAGTACAGGGAGCTCTTAAACCAAAGCAATGCTCCTAGACCAAGTCACAATTATGAAAAACTGTGAGCTCTTAAACCAAAACGCTCTTAAACCAAGTTACTCTTAAACCAAGGTACCACTGTGTGTATATATATATATATATATATATATATATATATATATATATACACACGCACACAAATGAGCAGAAACATGGAGTAATAAGAGATTTTAAAAGAATTTTTTTTTACTAGTGACATGGAAAACCTGATTTTTTTATAACAATGGGTAAATTGGGTGTTTTATGGGAGTCTAAGACGTAATGTGAAAAAAACATTTACTGTAGTAATAAAAACAAATACAAAGGAATAGTTTAAGCAAAGAAGTACACACGAATGAGATACATTTAGCTACGAATACAGAATACAGAATACAGCTGTCACTGGTTGGAAAGTAGTCTCTTTCAAACATGCACTTGAGCAGCAATGTTACGCACAAACTGAAGTTTTAAAAGACCCCATTTTGTGCTTTGTGCTCTTGGTTAAACACTTTCTCTCCACCCCTTTTCAAACTTTCCAGAAAGTACCTTCACCTTCCCCAGATTGGAACAGACAAAGACCAGCTTAATGTGTATCCTCAACCCCCTACAAGTACTTGTCTAAAGTTATAGTAAGAAAAAAAATATTCAGACAAGTAGGATAAACATTGGACCAAGATAAGGAAAAACATAAGGATTAGAGATGAGCGAACCTCAAGCAAGTCGATCCTCAAGCAAGTCGAACTTTCGGCATTTGATTAGCGGTGGCTGCTGAAGTTGGATAAAGCCCTAAGACTATGTGGAAATCATGGATATAGTCATTGGCTGTATCCATGTTTTCCAGACAACCTTAGAGCTTTATCCAAGTTCAGCAGCCCCCCCCCCCCCCCCCCGCTAATCAAATATTGAACGAACCGGTCCGCTCATCTATAATAAGGATCCCTCCACATCAAAATCATTCATACAATATACAACTTTATTGGAGACTTTAAAATCACAATAAAAAGATATTAAAAAAAACACCAACAAATGGGTACGGTTAACCCTTTGAGGACCAGGCCCAAAATGACCCAGTGGACCGCGCAAATTTTGATCTTAGTGTTTCCGTTTTTCCCTCCTCCCCTTCTAAGAGCTCCAGCACTTTCAGTTTTCTATCTACAAGCCATGTAATGGCTTATTAGTTACAGGAATAGTTGTACTGTGTAATGGCGTCTTTCATTTTACCATAACATGTATGATGGAATTCCAAATATATTATTTATGAAGATATAAATTGGTGAAATCGCAAAAAAGAATGCAATATGGTAACGTTTGGGGGGTTCCTGTGTCTATGTAATGCACTATATGGTAACAGCGACATGATACAATTATTCTATAGGTCAGTCCGAACACAACCATATGCAGGTTTACACAGATTCTCTAATGTTATATATATTTTTTAAATGAAATCCTTTTTTTTGGCAATTAATTATAAATAAAATGGGACTATTGTGACGCTTATAACGGTTTTATTTTTTCACCTATGGGGCTGTATGGGGTGTCATTTTTTCCGCCATGATCTCTAGTTTTTATTAATACCATATGTGTAAAGATCGGACGTTTTGATCACTTTTTATTAATTTTTTTATATATATAATGTAACATAAAATCGGTAATCCGCGCACTTTTTCCCCTCTTTTCGTGTACGCCGTTCACCGTTCGCAATGACGCTTGTTATATTTTAATAGATCGGACAATTACGCACGCTACGGTATATTATATGTTTATCTATTTATTTATTTTTATATGTTTTATTTATATAATGGGAAAGGGGGGTGATTTCAACTTTTATTGGGGGAGGGGTTTTGGGGTAGTGTAATAGTGTTTTTAACTTTTTTTTTTTTACACATTTGAAGTCCCTTTGGGGGACTTTTACATAGATTGGTTTGATTTCTACACTGATGAATGCTATGCCATAGGCATAGCATTGATCAGTGTTATCGGCGATCTGCTCATTGAGCCTGCCTGTGCAGGCTTAGAGTAGCAGAGCGCCGATCGGACCGCATGGAGGCAGGTAAGAGACCTCCAGCAGTCCGTTTTACCGATCGGGACCCCCGCAGTCACACTGCGGGGGTCCCGATCGGTAAGTGACAGGGGACTCCCCCTGTCACTTACACTTAAACGCCGCGGTCGCGCCGCGATCGCGGCGTTTAAGGGGTTAATGACACGCGGCAGCGCGATCGCTGCAGCGTGTCATTGCCGGTGAGGTCCCGGCTGCTCACTGCAGCCGGCCCCCACCTCCTATGAAGCGCGCTCCGCTCCGGAGCGCGCTTCATAGCGGGAATAACACCCAGGGCGTACAGTTACGCCCTAGGTCGTCTGGGGACAGACTTCCATGGCGTAACTATACGCCCTGGGTCGTCTAAGGGTTAAAGTGTCACTGTCGTTCAAATTATTTTTGCAGAAATCAATAGTACAAGTGATTTTAAGAAACTTTGTAATTGGGTTTATTAGCCGAAAAATGAATTTTTATCATGAAAAAGCAGTTTGAAGCTCTCCCCCCATCTTCATTGTTCTCTATGGAGAGGGGAGGGGTGGAGGGAGATGAGGCACCAAAACAGGACAACAAAGAGTTAATTTACAGCTAAATCACCGTGCTATCTCCTCTGAAGTCAGCACTGACCTCTCTGACCTATGAATACCGGCTTTCACACAGCTCCCACTGTGTAATCCTTTGTTCTCTGCTCTCTGTTGCCGACTAATCTTCCAAATCCCTCCTCCCCCCCTCTCCATAGGCTAGAAAGGGCACGACTGATGTAAAAGACTAGAGATTTTCTGATAATGAGCAGTGAATGAGAGGGAGGGGGGAGGGGACCTGGGGAAAGTCTTTTTGAATGCAGATGATGGCATATTTGCCTAATAAACTAATAAACCCAATTACAAAGTTTCTTAAAATCGCCTGTACTATTGATTTCTGGGGGGAAGGGGTGGGGGGACGACGACAGTGATACTTTAAAATATGCCTACCCTAAGATATATATATATATATATATATATATATATATATATACATATATATAAATAAAATAAGTATTGAAATTCCTATGTAAAATAATACAGGTGATTATCCTACCAAAAATATAGGAAACATATTACTACAGCAAATGATGAAGCAACAGAGTTATAGACGAGTTTTCCATAACACCAAATAGCAGCCATACAGAACCTGGAAGCTGAATATATCCCACATGTATAGTTTGCACAGGGCTAGCTTTTCGAGGAGTCCCTGGGAAGTGGTGTATTCTTTCAGTCTGGAGAGCAGGAGAGGTTTTCTATGGGGATATGCTACAGCTCTCCATAGTTCTTGACACAGACAGAGGTGGCAGCAGAGAGCACTGTGTCAGACTGGAAAGAATACACCACTTCCTGCAGGATATACAGCAGCTGAAAAGTACTGGAAGAAAGGGGATGTTTTAATAACAGTAAATTACAAATCTCTGACACTTTCTGTCACCTGTTGATCTGAAAGAATTTTTTTTTTTTTGCTTGAGTGCCCCTTTAACTAAAAAATGATATTTAATGTAAATTGCAAACATGCTTTACATCACATCCCCTGTTTGATTTAAATTGTGAAAGATATAATGACAGTGACACTTTCAATGTAAAAATATAAGAAGGTCCTACAATAAAATTAACAAATTAAAAAATTGTTATTAAACGTTACCTATAGGGGAACCTCAAAAACTACAACCCAAGGTAAACCCAAACTGCAAAACAAGGCTTCATGCAGCCATATGGGCTCATAATAAAGTTACAGATGATGGAACACAGGGATTAAAAAAAAGACCTTACTGTGAAAATTGACGTTTCCTTTAGGGGTTAATGTTTTGTACATGGTAGCAAACTATGGAAAGGATGGGGCTCACCGGCTGTTCTTATTACCTTATGTGTGAATGTGTTGTGTGATATTTGTACTGCCATCTGCAGTCAGATTCTGGAATAAGGAAAGTGAAACTTAGTAGCAGGAGGAAGAGAAACGAAACTTGAGTTTTAACCCTCTCCTATGTAGATTATGAATTTGTATAAAGTATACAAAAGAAAAGCCGATGTTTTATCAAGGCGCTGACGTTCGTTCTCCAGGTAACTACTATTTCACCTTCTGCTGAAGTTTTTCATGAGGAAACAACTTTTATCGAACTTTTATATTTTTTTAATATTTAAAGGATCAAGTAGATGCAGCAGAGCTGAGTCTGTCATTTTGCATGGCTTTAAATAGTTTACATTTGACTTAAGGTAAACCTGCTACATCATATTACATCATTCTGTTTTTCATATATGTCTTATAAAGCTGCGAAAAAAAATTCACCTGAATTTTTTTAGCACCAAAAAATGCAAATAAATAAAAAAAAGTTTGCCTATATTAATATAAAACAGGTAAAAATATCCATTAAGTGAGATCACTTACCTAAGGAGCTAGTGTCAGTCTTCCTGCCCAGCTGTCCGCAGGAATTGTTACCACAAGCAAGAACAATGCCATCTTCCTGGAGAAAAAGGGTATGTCTTCCTCCGCATGCCACCTTCCGAACAGCCACCTGACTAGTGAAGTAGTCATTTTTTGTGAAGGTAACATCTTCTTCTTCTCCTTCTTTGTCTATAAGACCCAGCTGACCGTACCTATTGTTACCCCAGCAGTGCATGTTTGCAGATGTGATGTACTGTAAGGGCTGGGATGTGGAGTGCAGCTCTCCCCACTGTCCACAGCAGCTGCTTTCAGTCTCCACCTTGCAGAGTCATCTGATGTGTTTATCTGGGTAAAGTTTCCACTGCAGAACAACCAGGGAGGTTTCTTGGCTTGTATTAATGGTAGGTACAGTATTATGATAGAGGAAAGAGAAACTTCTTTGTCTTTGGCTACAGATACAGCGGTGCCTTAAGATATAAAAATAATTGGTTCCAGGACGACCATTGTAGGTTGACATTATTGTATCTTGAGACAAAAAACTCTATGGAAAACTGATAATTGGTTCTAAGAACCCCAAAATGAGGGGGAAAAAAATCAAGATTTAAAGGGAACCTGTCACTCCCGGTGCTGGGGTGAAGGCCACCCGACAGTGACACTTTAAAATATGCCTACCCTAAGTGCAGAGTCTCTCTCTCTCTCTCTCTCTCTCTCTCTATATATATATATATATATATATATCAAAAGGATAAATAAACAAAGTGGAGGGACTGTGGTGAAAATGCTATAATACGTCTTATAGCATGTATTTATTAATATGTACATTAAACACAAACATGAAAGACAGGTTTTATACTTAGATGATTATAGGTAAAGATATAGGGGGTACGGGGTAAAGGTACGAGATGGGTTACCCCTAGTTTAACCCTGCCTATTGCTGAAGTGGGACCCCCTGGTTTAGGCGTCCCCAAACAACAGGAGGGACTGACCCTGTGCTAGGGTTGTGTAGGTCTTTCCCGTCACAGATGTCAGTTGTCACTGTGTCTGGTAATACGGTAATATACAAAGTGTGTAGCATATAAAAGGCAGGTGTAGATGTTTTTTAGTCGTGGTTCTGATATCCCTTCTTCCGTTTATCCAACGCGTTACCCTTGTTCTATGGCGACAAGTTCCTCAGGGAGTAGGAAGAGTGTTGGAGTATCAATGGGATATGCCTTGATACATGTCTCAGTCTGATCCAGGAAAAGTTGAATTTACAGATGAATGTTGTGGGTGCTCCCAAGTCTGTTGTAGGGGATCACCGTTGTATGTATAAAGATACGTCTGGTGGACAAGTTGTGGTCACTTTATCCAGATTTGTGTCTGGTCTTGTGTGTTAGTTGTTTTCTGCCTTTACAGTATGATCAACTGTGTAGTATTAATACGAGCTGTAGTAGATAGGTAACCAGCAATCTCAGTTCCCAGATGGTGTTAGTAAACAGATGTAGTTAGTTTGATCCAGATAGTTTTTCTCCTGCAGAGTGATGAGCTGTGGAGCGTGCACTGGGTCTGCTGTGAGGTCTCAGAGATGCTGAGTCATCTACTGTCTGTGCGAGGTGCCTGGTGGGGGCGCGTCCTCGTGTGCTGGCTACTGCAGCAGTAGCCAGCACACGAGGACGCGCCCCCACCAGGCACCTCGCTATTCTCAAGCGTGCTCAATGAAACATTTCAAAATCTTAAATACATCAGTGCAATACAATGATTGGTGGATACAAATGAGCAATAGTGGATACATATGTGTTGATAAGGTCACGAGGGGGGTCAAGACACTCCCCTAGTGATTGACATAGTGCATACGTAGTGCCAAGCAAGTAAAAAAGAGGCTTGCAGAAATCAGGCGAAAAAAGCATGAAATCAACAATAAAGTTTAACCTAATCATGCAAACGAAAATATATACATGTAAACGTAGTATCAGTAGAATTCTCCTTCATGCACAGGCTTCCGAACTCACCACTTGTCCCATCTGGGGATGCCTGGATACAGGTAATTGTAATGCAAGATGTGGCGTCAGCCGGTCACGTGAACATATGAACAAAATATATAATTTTAGGGATGGTCCGAACCCCGTATGAACCCGAACTTTCGGTAATGATTCCCGCTGTCTGCCCGCTCCGTGCAGCGGGCAGATCCAGCGGGAGGACCGCCTGGAAAACTGCTGCAGTAGCCAGCACACGAGGACGCGCCCCCACCAGGCACCTCGCACAGACAGTAGATGACTCAGCATCTCTGAGACCTCACAGCAGACCCAGTGCACGCTCCACAGCTCATCACTCTGCAGGAGAAAAACTATCTGGATCAAACTAACTACATCTGTTTACTAACACCATCTGGGAACTGAGATTGCTGGTTACCTATCTACTACAGCTCGTATTTATACTACACAGTTGATCATACTGTAAAGGCAGAAAACAACTAACACACAAGACCAGACACAAATCTGGATAAAGTGACCACAACTTGTCCACCAGACGTATCTTTATACATACAACGGTGATCCCCTACAACAGACTTGGGAGCACCCACAACATTCATCTGTAAATTCAACTTTTCCTGGATCAGACTGAGACATGTATCAAGGCATATCCCATTGATACTCCAACACTCTTCCTACTCCCTGAGGAACTTGTCGCCATAGAACAAGGGAAACGCGTTGGATAAACGGAAGAAGGGATATCAGAACCACGACTAAAAAACATCTACACCTGCCTTTCATATGCTACACACTTTGTATATTACCAGACACAGTGACAACTGACATCTGTGACGGGAAAGACCTACACAACCCTAGCACAGGGTCAGTCCCTCCTGTTGTTTGGGGACGCCTAAACCAGGGGGTCCCACTTCAGCAATAGGCAGGGTTAAACTAGGGGTAACCCATCTCGTACCTTTACCCCGTACCCCCTATATCTTTACCTATAATCATCTAAGTATAAAACCTGTCTTTCATGTTTGTGTTTAATGTACATATTAATAAATACATGCTATAAGACGTATTATAGCATTTTCACCACAGTCCCTCCACTTTGTTTATTTATTCTTAAAAATCCTAGGACTGTGGGAACTCTCTACCTAAGTTCAATCATTAGGTTCCCCGACCCAACTGCTAAGCTCTTTTATATATCAAAAGGAAAAGAAGCAGCACAAGACGTTGTAGGTGCCAGCAGGCGAGACTTGACCAGACCTCGTAATAAATATATCAGGAAATCCCATGGCACTCTGTAGATTCAGGTGAATCAAAGTGAATTTATTGTAGTAGTAAATCACAGCATACCATGTGCGCGATGTTTCGGCAGCTTCTCGCCGCCATTCTCAAGCGTGCTCAATGAAACATTTCAAAATCTTAAATACATCAGTGCAATACAATGATTGGTGGATACAAATGAGCAATAGTGGATACATATGTGTTGATAAGGTCACGAGGGGGGTCAAGACACTCCCCTAGTGATTGACATAGTGCATACGTAGTGCCAAGCAAGTGAAAAAGAGGCTTGCAGAAATCAGGCGAAAAAAGCATGAAATCAACAATAAAGTTTAACCTAATCATGCAAACGAAAATATATACATGTAAACGTAGTATCGGTAGAATTCTCCTTCATGCACAGGCTTCCGAACTCACCATTTGTCCCATCTGGGGATGCCTGGATACAGGTAATTGTAATGCAAGATGTGGCGTCAGCCGGTCACGTGAACATATGAACAAAATATATAATTTTAGGGATGGTCCGAACCCCGTATGAACCCGAACTTTCGGTAATGATTCCCGCTGTCTGCCCGCTCCGTGCAGCGGGCAGATCCAGCGGGAGGACCGCCTGGAAAACTGGGATACAGCCATAGCCATAGGCTGTATCCCAGTTTTCCAGGCGGCCCTCCCGCTGTATCCGCCCGCTGCACGGAGCGGGCAGACAGCGGGAATCTGATACAGCGGTCCCTTAAGATATAAAAATAATTGGTTCCAGGATGACCATTGTAGGTTGACATTATTGTATCTTGAGACAAAAAACTCTACGGAAAACTGATAATTGGTTCTAAGAACCCCAAAATGAGGGGGAAAAAAAATCAAGATTTAAAGGGAACCTGTCACTCCCCGTGCTGGGGTGAAGGCCACCCGACCCCCTGCTAGAGTCCCGGATACTTACCCCATCTCGCCAAGTCCCGCTCCTGGAGCCAATCTCGGGGCGGAGATATCCTTGTCGGAAGCCCGGCGCGTGCTGCAGATATGAGGGGTTTACAAGTAAAATGGGCACTTTTAGGGCCCGTTCACACTGCGTTAAACAGTTGTAAAATCCGCAACGGAGATCCCTGCCATGGAATCCCACCTGCCTCAGTGTCACATAGTGTCTCTATGGGACGGCTCGCGCACCTACACTTCCGTTGCTCTCTGCTAATGTAAATTCTTTGAGCGGTGGGAGTGGAGGCACGCAAGCCATCCCATAGAGGCACTGAGGCAGGTGGGATTCCGTGGTGGGGGGCTCAGTTGTGAAATTCCACCTGTTTTGCTCTGTGTGAGCATACCTTTATTCAGTGTTGCACAGGGGTGTCTGGGGTCCACTAAAGGAAATGATCCTGGGGGCCAACCAATGAAGAACCAATGAGAAACAACAGTCAGTCAGTCAGTGTTAGTGCGGGTTCTAAAGCTGGTGGCCCACCAGAGGATCCTCCGGTCCTCTGGTGGGCCAGTCTGACACTGCCTTTATTGTCGATGATCTTGCTATTCACTGACTGTCTGTAGCATTGTACTGACTGTAGCTCTGTATGTTGAGTCTGGATAAGTTACGATGGGCCAGAAAGGAACAATGTGTGTTGTCCCACTAGAGGTGTTACTGTTGTTCACACCCTTCGCAAAAGTCTGTACTTTTTGTGGTCTTATTGCAGTCAAAGTAGTATTAAGGGATGACCACTAGATGTCGCTGTATTATGTATTGAAATGTGAATGCCGCACAGCTGAAGTGTCTCAAAGGGTTATTGTATTTATGTGTACCAGATTCTGTGAACCAGTAGGATCTTTACTTTCTTCTGTCCTATCACCTCTTCCCTTTCTTCTCTTCTGTTGCACTCTTTCCACCCAACCACAGCGCACCTTACACGTGGGATAGGAAGTTAATCCCTGGATAGGAGTCTTAGTTAAGCTTCTGAGGTAAAAGGATGCAGCTCAGATAGCTCTCCACAGTGGTTATACCTAGGTCCTGGCCCTCTGCCAGGTCCCCTCTACAAAAGAGGAGTTAGTCTTAGTCAGTGCCCCACATGGGTAAGACGCAGGGCAGTGCTCTCTTACAAACTTCTTTCTTCAAGTACCTATACCCTGCATAATGCAGTGTTAAACCTCTTAGGAGAGGACTAGCCAACAGATCACCTCATCCCATGCCGAGGACTAGGAGTAACAACAGTGCAGGACAGTATCCACTAAAGAGCCAAAGAGCTAGGAACTGATCCGGGTGGAGCAAAGTTACTGGAAAGCCTTTGAAATCCATCTCGCAGCAAGAGTGTCAGCCAGGGAACACTCATCACTCTGATCATCCCAGGTAACAAGTCTGGGGCCTGTATCACCCATTAGTACGGTTCAGCCAAAGCTAGTGGGCATAAGGTGGTGTGAAGAGTATAGAAAGGTCAATACACGGGCACAGGTTGTCTTCTTCTTCTACAAGTATTCTTCTATACACTCCAACATCCCGGCAGAGCACATTACTACTTGGGTTGAGACTCTCACGGCACCCTCCTCTCTACTACGCTACCTCAGTACAATCTTAACAACTCTACTACATCCTATTCAGCACTTTTCAAGCAGATCTGGTGGTTTTATGTCTTTGTATTTAATGGAACTTTGTCAAGTGTATATCCGAGCACATCTGTATCACCTGTTGCACATTTACCAATAGTAAATCAAGTCAACGTTACCACCTGTCTGTGAGTCTGTGATATTCATTACCACCTACACAGCATATACACCGCAACCTTGGTACATCTCCCCTTTCTGTGGTTGGCGGGTCCTACTATCCGGGAGGGTCATTACACCGCTCTGGCCACCTGTGACTATATCATCCGTGACTACACTATCCCAAGGGACCCGGTAGCAACCCGACAGGACACCGACCACAGGGGAAAAGGGTATAACCGGCCTTACACCTTAAAAGCAGATGTGCCATCACACCTATGTGCCCACCAGGCTCTGGTGTCACGTGACAAAACCTTAAGGTCCGGCTGTACCTCGGCCATCCACCACAGGAGTGGTGTCACACTTCCATCTAGCAAGTGACCGGCCATCCCACCGCTATAACACTATCTGGGGGCTCACCACAATTGTATGTTAAAAATATTGTAACCTGAGGCCATTGTAAGTTCAGGAATCACTGTACAGTGCTACAAAGTCAGGATCTGTGGCACATGTGAATATTTTACTAGTAAAAGTCAAGTATTACTGAAGTATATGCACTGCTTGGGTGTCCAGTAGCGCCTCTCTACAGTACAGTGTGATACTGCATGTTTTCACTTTTCTTTACCACTGTATGTTGAGTCTGGTCTTAAGTTACAATGGTCCAGAGAGGACTATTGTATAAATATTGTAACCTAAGGCCAATGTAAGTTGAGGGACCATTGTAATTGTATTGAGCTACGAAAGGTCCCGCTACGTGCATTAGGCACTTCCTGAGCATTTCCTGTAAAAGTAACATAGGTGACATGTCAATTAATAGCTAGGTGTTATCATTCCTTCTGTTTACAAGGTGTGTCCCTATACACTCTAACACTATCTCATTAGTGGTGGCTGAATAACAACAGGCTTACATGTAGTGGTGTCGAACTCAGGCCCTCCAGCTGTTACAAAACTACAATTCCCATCATGCCTGGACAGCCAAAGCTTTAGCTGAGTGTCCAGGCATGATGGGAATTGTAGTTTTGTAACAGCTGGAGGGCCTGAGTTCGACACCTGTGTAGTATGTAGCTATGTGTGCTGTATGTGTGCTTTATGTAAGCTAATTACTCTGATTTAGCTCGAGTTTTTGGCCATGCAATTTATAGGGTATGTTCACACTAAGGAATTCTTTGGGCGGATTGCGCTTGAGAAATCACATTGAGTCAATGGGACAGGCATAGTTGCCAACAGACCCGGTTTTGCCAGGACTGCTCCGGACTTGACAGGGCAAATTAATGTCCCGGGTATGTCTCGGCAAGCCCCACCCCTGTGACATCATGCCCCGCCTCAGTGACGGCCCCAGTGCAAACTGTGAGCTGAAGTAAAGTAAGAGCTAGAAGAGCCTGAAGGAAACAAAGATGGCTGTGTGCTGCAGGGAGCCAGGTAATGATGAGGAGCCCACATGAGGGGGATTATGATGGAGGAAGTAAAGCTATTTACTGTACATTGGAGAGGCCAGGGTATACACAGCTCTGATTACCAGTCTCTCACACCAATGTATATAGCTTTACCTCCTTCAGCATCACCCCCTCATTAGAGGTGAGCGAATTTGCCGAAGTTCGGGTTCGTATGAACCTGAACTATCGGCTTCTGATTCCTGCTGTCTGCAGCCTCCGTGGAGATGGTGGATACAACCTTACGGAACGCCCGGAAAACTGGGATACAGACCTTGGCATAGGCTGTATCCCAGTTTTCCAGGCGGTCCTTACGCTGTATCCACCCTGTTTACGGAGGCTGCAGACAGCGGGAATCAGAAGCCGATAGTTCAGGTTCATACGAACCCGAACTTCAGCAAATTCGCTCATCTCTACCCCTCATGTGGGCACCTCATTATACCAGCAGTCTCACACCTCACTGTATTATACTGGTGGTATTATGAGGGGTCCACATGAGGGGGATGATGCTGAAGGAGATACAGCTCCAGTCTGCCCCAGCTACCCCCAGTCTACCCCAGCTACCCCCAGTCTGCTCCAGCCACCCCCCAGTCTGCTCCAGCCACCCCCCAGCTTGCTCCAGCCACCCCCCAGTCTGCTCCAGCCACCCCCCAGTCTGCTGCAGTCACCCCAGTCTGCCCCTGCTTCTCCCAGTCTGCCCCAGTTACCCCCCAGTCTGTTCCAGTTACCCCCAGTTCGCTCCAGTCACCCCCAGTCTGCTCCAGCCACCCCCAGTCTGCCCCTGCTACCTCCAGTCTGCCCTTGCTACGCCCAGTCTGCTCCAGCCACCCCCAGTCTGCTCCAGTCACCCCCAGTTTCCCCCAGTCTGCTCCAGTCACCCTCTAGTCTGCTTGTCACCCCCAGTCTGCCCCAGTCACCCTCCAGTCTGCTTGTCACCCCCAGTCTGCTCCAGTCACCCCCAGTCTACCCCAAGGCAATCGTTAGATCGCATATACTTATTTATGCTATGCCATAGTATAGCATAGAGCGTTGTTATTGGCGATCTATGCATAGAGCCTGCCTGAGAGCAGACTGTATGCAAAGAACGACAATCCAACAGGACAGAGGTAAGTGGCTGGACTGAACGTATATATACGCTCCTGCTGCACGGGGTATGTGCAGCAGGAACGTATATATACAGATTGCTGACGTGAAGGGGTTTAGGATAGGTATTCTAAGCCATAATAATACAGCAGCAGTCACAGCCTGTACAGTGCAGTACCCCAGGATTCCATGTGGTGGCACCATAGTAGTAACAACTATTTCCAAAAACTTATTTCACATTTGCAACCATTGCATCACTCTTACAGACTGATTGCATGGAGTGACAATGCTGTAAGCACTTTTTCAGGTCAATAGTTCCCAACTTGGCAGTGTAGTGACACACCTACCATAAATGTGCCAATGAAAAGAATTAGATAAAAAGGTTATGTGGGTCAGATTTTAAGTATATTTAGTAGTAAAATAAAATGAAAGCTATATAAATCGGGCATCGCTGTAGTCATACTGACCTACAGAAAAAAGATAGCTTCTCAACGTTACTATAATGCACAAGCCTGGAGAGACAGATGTGGTACATGAGGCAATATGGTTTGATCAAATTATATACTAACCTTGATGTTGGTTTTTAATGTAGCTGAACAAGTTTTCGTATCGTGCGACGTGCAGCCATTTTTGTCCTTTAGGCTTTTGCATATTTTATGTATTTTGTCCCTTTTCTTTGTGGCTAGCACTCCTTCTTTGTAAGACCCATGTGATCCAAATTAGCAGAAAGTCTCTGTATACATACGGTAAGTACCTCCTCTTTTCTCCTATTCTACCTGCAGGAGCAATGGTGAGAGGTAACAGCTTGTTCACACTTGTGTTGCTTGGTGGCCGCTTTCTCCGGCGGGGCCTTCCCTGCTTGCGCTTGTTTTGCGGGGTTGGCATTCGCTGACCGGCACAGTGTAGTTTCTTGTAGGGACTCATGTGTATCAGAGACCTGCACGTGGTACATGAGGCAATATGGTTTGATCAAATTATATACTAACTTCTGATAAAGCTTTTGTATCAACCATGGATGCGATGTGCAGCCATTTCTGTCCTCCCGGCTTGTTCAACATTACCATAAAGTTCACTGCATGAAGAAGGAAGTTGTAAAACTGTCACAACTTTTTCTTCAAGTTATCCTTATTGTAAGATGAAAGGTGTCAGTACAAAGTTCAACTGGTCCCCCAATAAATAATCAATAAAACAGCTCTGTAATTGGAGAACTGTTGTGTGTGAGCTCCATTGCTGCAGAATGAGACAGGGACACGAGCATCCTCATTTGGTGCACTGCTATCTTCTAGCCCTATGTTCCTACTAGGTAAAAATAAGGGCAAATAACGTCCATTATTGCAAAACAACGGCCATTATTAATGATCATGAATGTTAATAACCGTTATTTGACCTTATTTTTACCTAGTGGGAACATAGCCTAAACCTACATACTCCAGGAGACCTTTTATTTGTAAATCAGTTCAAAAATCTCTTTAATGTCTGATATATATATATATATATATATATATATATATATATATACTGTATATATACTGTATATATATATATATATATATATATATATATATATATATATATATAGGCAAAGTTCCTAGATCTGTATGTCATAGTGCTGAGGTTACAGCATTCCCAGCTCCACATTCCACTTGTCAGAATGTAAAATGACTTTACATACCTACACAAACATTTTGTGCGATACTTCATAGAAAATGGATTTCTTCCAACTAAGTGTGAGTTAAAGGGAATCTTCCTTCCCACCACAGAAAGCAGTAACTTTGGTATATCATTGTATCTGATATGCTAAATTCTTATGCTAGCTTGCTTTGATTTGTTCTTGATGTTGGAAAACATAGTTAGGCAGCTACTGTGTCTTCATATGTTTCCAATGTTGTTATGCTTTTGCTGCTCTCTATATGGGGGTGAGTGGGGTTCACTGAGCTTTACTCATATCAGTGTTGAAATGATTTTGTTCATTTTTAAAGGAGTACCCCGGCACAAGTTATATCAGTAAGTTATATAGATTTGTAATTTACTCCTTTTTTAAAATCTCAAGTCTTCCCATACTTATTAGCTGCTGTATGTCCTGCAGGAAATGTTGTTTTCTTTTCCTTCTGACACAGTGCTCTCTGCTAACATCTCCGCTGGAGGCAGAGCAGGAGAGGTTTTCTATAGGGATTTGCTACTGCTCTGGACAGTTCCTGTCTTGGCCAGAGATGTCAGCAGAGAGCACTGTGCCAGTCTGAAAAGAAAGCATCATTTCCTGCAGAACATACAGCAGCTTGTACTTGCAGGACTTGAGATTTTTAAATAGAAGTAAATTACATATCTAAATAACTTGCTGAAATCAATTGATTTGAAAGAAAAAGATTTTTGCTGGACAACCCCTTTAAGTGTTTTTAACCCATTGTGAGTCTTTTACGTGTCAGGAATAAAGATATTGGGGGAGATTTATCAAACATGGTGTATAGTGAAACTGGCTCAGTCGCCCCTAGCAACCAATCAGATTCCACCTTTCATTCCTTACAGATTCTTTGGAAAACGAAAGGTGGAATCTGATTGGTTGCTAGGGGCAACTGGGACAGTTTCACTTTACACCATGTTTGATAAATCTCCCCCATAGTTTTTTCTACTTTACTCTTTGGATGTGCAGTCTTTTTATACCTGTTTATCTTTTTCTTCTTTGGTACATTTAGGTTACAAACACACTTGGCGGGTCTGCAGCGAGTCTCCATGCTGCGTTTTTGCAGCGAGACTCGCTGCAGATCCCGGCCCTATACTTTTAATGGCAGACAAACACGCAGCAGGGATGTACATCCCTGCTGCGAGTTTGTTTGCAGCCTGCCCCATTAACCCCCCGGCCGCGGGAGCTGATACTTCACCTGATCCCGGCTCTGGCGGTTCCCGATGTCTTCAGCAAGCCGGAGCAGGGACCAGGTGAAGTATATGCTCCAGCCAGCCGCCCGCAGCCCCGGCCGCCCGATCGCCCCCCCCCCCCGCAGCACCGATCGCACGCCCCCCCAATCGCCCCCCCGCAGCCCTGGCCGCCCGATCGCCCCCCCCCGCAGCACCGATCGCCCCCCTGCAGCCCCCATGGGGGGGGGGGCGATCGGGCGGCTGGGGCTGCAGGGGGGGCGTGCGAGCGATCGGTGCTGCGGGGGGGGGGGCGGGCGATCGGTGCTGCGGGGGGGTGTGCGATCGGGCGGCCGGGGCTGCGGGCGGCTGGCTGGAGCATATACTTCACCTGGTCCCCACTCCGGCTTGTTGAAGACATCGGGAACAGCCGGAGCCGGGATCAGGTGAAGTATCAGCTCCGGCGGACGGGGGGTTAATGGGGTGGGCTGCAGACAAACTCGCAGCAGGGATGTACATCCCTGCGGCGTGTTTGTCTGCCATTAAAAGTATAGGGCCGGGATCTGCAGCGAGTCTCGCTGCAAAAACGCAGCATGGAGACTCGCTGCAGACCCGCCAAGTGTGTTTGTAACCTTAAAGGGAATCTATCACCTTCCCATGTGGTGTAGGTGTTACTGCAGTAAACACAATGGTAGCTTTGATTTTGTGTTCCATGATTTCAAAGGTCTGAAATCATGTGCTGTGTCGAGCCCCTGATCTGTTGTGGGCTAGCATGCCTCCTCACTCCCCCTTCCACTCCTTGATTGACACTCAGGGCTTGGCTCTAGTGGTGAGCTCTGTCTTAAAATTTTGCACGTGTTCTGGTTGCAAATAGCAGCGTACGTGCAGTGAGTTATCTTGCTCTGGGCAATAACCTACCACAATCATTGCATGTGTATTTGTATCCACGATGCATTGGCTAGACTGTCAGTCAAAGAGGGTCAAGAAGGTAAAGCCCCTATTACAGGGGGCAACATAGAGGAGCAAACGAGCGCTGTCAGCGCTCGTTTTATCCTTGTTCCCCGCTCGATGCCACCGCTATTACATGCTCCGGCAGCAAGCAGGTAAATGCAGGGGAGGCCAGGAAAGGGTGCGGGGGCGCTGCCCAGGTAAACACTAGATCTTCCAGGCAGCCCATAGGGGATAGCGGCAGTTTGCTGCCGCCGCTCCTATTTCATGGTGCGACTGCAGCAGATCGTTGCTATCATAGTCATTTGTCTTTCAACATGTTGAAAGACAAACGACTGCAACAATCAGCCGACATCTTCTTGGCGGCTGATCGTTGCCTTCCATTACACAGGACTATTATTGGCCGTAACGGCCGATAATCGTTCCGTGTAATAGGGCCTTAAGAGGGAATGAGGGGACATGCCAGCCCACAACATTTCACGGGCATGCTTTAGCCTTAAAGTGTACCGGTCGTTACAAAAAAACTTTTGAGATGTCATAGAGACTTGTCAAAAGTTTTGATCAGTCCAGGTCTGAGTATAAAAAAAAAATTGGGCTCCATCGGATTAAGGCAGCACTACAGGGGCGCGGGGGCTAGTAAGTATAGCTGCTATATTATATTCCCCCCACCTCCTGCCTGCACTGAGTTTCTCATTTTTACTGGAGTTCTTCAAAATTGTTACATTATATTAGTATTAACTTAATATTTAAAGCCTTTTTTTAAACTTTCAAATGATGATAGACTCAATTTTGTAGGTGCAATATTCGGGGCACAGCACTTATTTGAGGTCAGAAAGTGGCATGAAAAAGTTACCGATCTTTACCGATGTCCTTGCAGCCCTTGCAGCATACATTACCTTGCAAGGCTTCCCCTCCGCTCCGTCTTCATCCCGCGGCACAGCATCAGCTTCAGTGCAGCCTGACTAAGCTGTCAGACCGCTCACCCAGCAATGCGCGGTGGGTGACCGATGATTTTAGGTCTGGGCCTAAATAAACGATGAGCCGATGACACGATCATCGGCTGATCGTTTTCTCTATTCCACCGAGCGATAATCGGCCAAATCGGTATAATTCGGTTGATTATCGCTCCGTGGAATAGGGCCCTTAGTTATACAGCTTTGTGTTCAGACACAGAACGGCAGTCTCAGAAAAGATCATCTTTAGCGCCGCTGAGTTCTGATGTGGGCGCATCAGTGTGCGCCCACATCAGAACTCCCCACTGCACACAATGGACCGTGAGGCCGGAGCCGCATGCTCCATTGTGTGCACTGACAGGTTCTCTGTGGCCGCTATTCAATGAATAGCGGCCGCAGAAAACTGACAAGTCACTTTTTTGCAGGGCCGCTAAAGATCACGGCCGGAGCATATACTATTAGTATACACTCCGACCGTGATTTCATAGAAGGCAAAGTAACATATATTTTCGCATTAATCACGGCCGTTGTTGCAATCGGCAACAACGGTCAAACTTTTACAAAAAAAAAAATGTTTTGTGAACATAGCCTAAGAGATTACAAGAATGAGTATACAAAATCAGTGCACAGTGGGGGCCTGTTTTACCATTTTTCACAGAGTTTATTAAATCCGGATCTGCTTTGGCAATAAAGAGAACCCACAAGGACAAATCTTATTTCACAGAATTTTAATGCTAAACTAATTAATTCCAAGTTATAAATGGAAAAGTACAATTAAAGGGGAACTCCTGCGAAAAATATTTTTTTCAACTGGTACCAGTTATAACTTGAAAGTTATAAAGATTTTTAAACTACTTCCTTTTAAAAATCTTAAGTCCTCCAGTACTTATTAGCTGTTGTAAGTCCTGCAGGAAGTGCTGCATTCTTTCCAGTCTGACACAGTTCTCTCTGCTGCCTCCTCTGTCAATGTCAGGAACTGTCCAGAGCAGGAGAGGTTTTCTATGGGAATTTGCTACTGCTCTGGGCAGTTCCTGACACGGACAGAGGTGGCAGCAGAGAGCACTGTGTCAGACTGGAGAGAATACAACACTTCCTGTAGGACATACAGCAGCTGATAAGTACTGGAAGGCTTAAGATTTTTAAATAGAAGTAATTTACAAATCCATCAAAACTATGATGTTTTGGGAGCGCTGTCATTTCCTTTTACACTGTATATATAAATAACTCGGCTCTTATGAATGTTTCCCATCCACATGGCATCTAGAAACCAAAGAACTGCAGAGTAATATGTCCCCTTTAGGTGGTAACAGCTTTGTGGTGTAAATATGTCTGGATGATAGCGTGCAGGTCAAATACAGAGAACTGTAGTCAAGTCCATTAAGTCAATAAAATTATCAGTTGAGTGAGTAAATTGATGGCCTATCCTGTGTGCAGCTGCTGATATGCTGATAGTTTTCCCAGACATGAAGTAGCAAGTTTAGCAGTCCATAGCCTTGAACGAGGGCTGTTGTCATGCCTTGTAATGTTGCATCAGCTACAGAATGTTCAGGAATTTGACCAATGGCTTTTACATGTAACTCAATACTTCATACTGCAGATCTGTCAGAGCTAGTGTTTAACCCCTTAAGGACAGAGCCTGAAATGGCCTTAATGACAGAGACAAATTTTATGAATATGACCAGTGTCACTTTATTCATTAATAACTTCGGGATGCTTTTACCTATCCGGCTGATTCTGAGATTGTTTTCTCGTGACATATTGTACTTTACATTTCTGGTAAATTGGAGTCGATACTCATAACAAATCTTTATGAAAAAAACCCAAATAATGTGAAAAAATGTGAAAAAATGCATTTTTCCAACTTTGAAACTTTTTTGCGTATACAGAAAGTGGTTATACCACATAAATTATATATTAAATAGCATTAGCAACATGTCTACTTTATGTTGGCGGCATTTATTAAACTATCTTTCATTTTTTTTAGATGATAGGAAGCTTAAAACATTAGCAGCAAATTTCCAAATTTTCAGTAAAATTTCAAAATCAGATATTTTTAGGGACCTGTTCAGGTTCAAAGTGTATTTGAGGGGCCTGTATGTTAGAAAGCCCCACAAAGCACCCCATTTCAGAAACTGCACCCCCCAAACTCTGCAAAAGCATATCCAGAAAGTGTTTTAACCCTTTAGGGGAGTCACAGAAATAAAAGCCAAGTGTGTAAGAAATTTGAAAATTTTAATTTTCTGTGCAGAGATTTTATTGTAATCCAATATTTTTCATAATTATAAACCTATTACCAGAGAAATTCACCCCAATATTGATTGCCCCGTTTGTGCAGTTTATAGAAATACCCCATATGTGGCCCTATTGCGCTATTTGACGCAACCACAAGCCTCAGATATAAGGGAGCGCCTAGTGAATTTCAATGCCTCCGTTATATTTGGTCATTTTTGACTGTACCACTTCAGGTTGGCAGAGGCTCTGGGGTGCCAAAACCTAAAAAACACCCCTAAAGGGACACCATTTAGAAAACTACACCCCTCAAGGAATGTAACAAGGGGTGCGGTGAGCATTTGGACCCCACAGGTGCTTCACAGATTTTCTGAACAATATGGCGTGAAAAAAGAAAAAAATATTTTTTACACTAAAACGTTGTTCTAGCCTTCAATTTTTAATTTTCTTAAAGGGATAAGAGGAAAAAAAAGACACAAAATGTGTAGCGAATTTTCTCCCGAGTACGGAAATACCCCACATGTGGCGATAAAGTGCCAAGGGGGCGCAGGACGAGCCTCCAAAGGGAAGGAGCGCCAATTGGATTTTGGAAGCTAAATTTCACTGGAAAGGATTTCAAGGGCCATGTCGCATTTACAGAGCCCTCGTGCTGCCAAGACACTGGAAACCCCCCACAAGTGACCCCATTCTGGAAACTACACCCCTCAAGGAATCTAACAAGGGGTGCAGTGAGCATATGGACCCCACTGGTGACGGGCACAAATGTGGAACAATGTGACGTGAAAGGGAAAATTTTCATTTTTTTCACTTTCATGGCACAAATGTGCCCATCATCAAGGGGTCCATATCCTCACTGCACCCCTTGTTAGATTCCTTGAGGGGTGTAGTTTCCAGAATGGGGTCACTTGTGGGGGGTTTCCAGTGTCTTGGCAGCACGAGGGCTCTGTAAATGCGACATGGCCCTTGAAATCCATTCCAGTGAAATCCAGCTTCCAAAATCCAAATGGCGCTCCTTCCCTTCGGAGGCTTGCCCTGCGCCCACATGGCGCTTTATGTCCACATGTGGGGTATTTACGGACTCGGGGGAAATTGCTCTACACATTGTGTGTTTTTTTTCTCTTTTAACCCCTTGTGAAAATGAAAAATTCAAGGCTAAACCAACATTATAGTGTAAAAAAATTTAATATTTTATTTTCACGCCACATTGTTCCACATTTGTGCCAGTCACCAGTGGGGTCCATATGCTCACTACACCCCTTGTTACATTCCCTGAGGGGTGTAGTTTCCATAATGGGGTCACTTGTGGGGGGGTTTCACTGTTTTGGCAACACAGGGAGTTTTTAAATGCAACATGGCCCTCGAAATCCATTCTAATCAAATCCAGCCCCAAAAAGCTAAATGGCGCTCCTTCCCATTGGAGGCTTGTCTTGCGGCCGCATAGCGCCTTAGGTCAACATGTGGGGTATTTCCGTACTCGAGGGAAATTTCTCTACATGTTTTGTTCTGTTTCTTCTCTTTTAACCCCTTGTGCAAATGAGAAATGTCAAGACTAGATCAACGATGTTGTGTAAAAATAAAATTTTTAACACTAAAACATTGGCCTAGCCGTGAATGTTTCATTTTCACAAGGGTTTAAAAGAGAAAAAACCCACAAAACGTGTAGAGCAGTTTGTCCCGAGTACAGAAATACCCCACATGTGCACATAAAGCGCCATGCGGCCGCAAGACGAGCCTCCAATGGGAAGGTGCACTATTTGGCTTTTGGAGGCTGGATTTGGCTGAAATGGATTTCAAGGGCCATGTTGCATTTACAGAGGCCCTATGCTACCAGGACAATGGTAAACCGCCACAAGTGACCCCATTTTGGAAACTACACCCCTCAAGGAATCTAACAAGGGGTGCAGTGAGCATATGGACCCCACTGGTGACGGGCACAAATAGGGAACAATGTAACGTGAAAGTGAAAAATTTCCATTTTTCATTTTCACAGCACAAATGTGCCAGTCATCAAGCGGTCCATATGCTCACTGCACCCCTTATTAGATTCCTTGAGGGGTGCAGTTTACAGAATGGGGTCACTTTTGGGGGGCCTCCACTGTCTTGGCAAGACAGGGCCTTTGTAAATGCGACATGGCATTCACCATCCATTCTAGCCAAATGGCGCTCCTTCCCTTCGGAGGCTTACCCTGCACCCGCCTGGTGCTTTATGTTCACATGTGGGGTATTTTCATACTTGGGGGACGTTGCGCTACACATTTAGTGTTTTTTTTATCTTTTAACCCCTTGTGAAAAAGAAAAAATAAAGACTAGATCAATGATTTAGTGTAATTTTTTTTTTTTTTTTTTTACACTAAATGTTGGTCTAGCCTTAATTTTTTTCATTTCCACAAGGGGTTAAAAGAGAAAATAAATGCAAAACGTGTAGGGTAATTTCCCCTGAGTACGAAAATACCCCACATGTGGATATAATGTGCCATATGGGCACAGGGTAAGCTACCAGAGGGACAGAGCACCATTTAGAGTCTGGAATGGAGGATGGAGGCCATGTCACATTTACAAAGCTCCTGTGCTGCCAGGACAGTAGAAACCCCCCACAAGTGACCCCATTTTGGAAACTACACCCCATAAGGAATCTAACAAGGGGTGCAGTGAGCATATGGACCCCACTGGTGACGGGCACATATGTAGAACATGTGCTGTGAAGATGAAAAATACCATTTTTTTCATTTTCACGTCCCAAATGTGGCCGTCACCAGGGGGCCATATACCCGCTGCCCCCCTTGTTAGATTCCTTATGGGGTGTAGTTTCAAGAATGGGGTCACTTGTGGGGGGTTTCTACTGTCCTGGCCGCACAGAGGCTTTCTAATTGCATCATGGCATCCTCTAATGGGAATGGGGGCCATGCCTATTTAGTTGGGGAAAAGGGACAATTTTAATTAATTTGGGGGTATTAGGCCAATTATTAGTTTATAAGGTTGAAAATGACAGGTGTCCATCAAATTCAACCTGTGTTGATCCAGAGGAAGGCAAAAAACCCTCGTGAGGCAGACGACAGTAGCCTCATCACAGGGGAAAAATTCCTTCCCGACTCCATATTGGCAATCAGACTAATCCCTGGATCAACGTGACCCCTGAAATAGGAATAAGGGACAGAATTTAGAAAATTTAGAACTCCAATGACGTGTGGTACGCCTTGAAGCAATCCTTTATGCAGAGGCCGGGGTGATCAGGACAGGTGTCACACTGGTAAGTGGTGTCCTTCCTGATCCCCCTTTTACGGCACACTCTGCATTTCTTTTGGGATCTCCCCTTTTTTCCAGTGTGGGGGACTTCACCTGGAAAATGTTGTCCCTGTACGATACGGGGTCCTTCATATCCAGAAGCGCTGGAGCCCGCTCCGTGGCTGCCGAATATCAGGGCTTTGATTACTGCTTCCTGGAAATCAAGGAATTTCCCCGGGTGGCCGGCATATCGGTACAGCACAAAAGCGTTGTACATCGCTGTCTGTACCAGATATACGGCCACCTTTTTATACCACGTTCTGGTTTTTCGCGTGGCGTTATATGGTTTCAGGACTTGATCTGAGAGATCAACTCCTCCCATATACTGATTGTACTCTAGAACACAATCAGGTTTGTTCACCACGTTTGTGGTACCACGTACAGTGACAGGGGTGGTGCTATTCCTGTGAATTGTGGTCAAAATAAGGACATCGCGCTTGTCCTTATATTTGACCAACAACATATTGTCACAGGCATAGGCCTTGCTCTCCCCCCTTGGCATTACTTGTCTAACAGGGTGACTTGGTAGACCTCTTTGATTTTTTCGGATCGTGCCGCAAGCTACAGTAGCTCGGGCAGCGAGTGACCGAAACAGGGGGATGCTGGTATAAAAGTTATCAACGTACAGGTGATAACCTTTATCCAGCAGTGGGAAGATCAGTTCCCAAACGATCTTCCCACTAACTCCGAGGATGGGGGGGCATTCTGGGGGCTGGATTTGGGTGTCCCTACCCTCATATACTCTTAATCTGTAAGTGTACCCTGAGGTACTCTCACAGAGTTTGTATAGTTTCGCGCCATACCGCGATCTTTTGTTAGGAAGGTACTGGCGGAAATGGAGTCTTCCTTTGAAGCTCAGGAGGGACTCATCTACTGAGATGTATTTCTCTGGGATATACATCTCAGTAAATTTGGCTGAGAAGTGCTCTATGACCGGCCGTACTTTGTACAGTCGGTCATACGAGGGATCATCTCGTGGGGGGCACCTTGCATTGTCATTGTAATGCAAGAATTTTAGGAGGGCTTCGAATCGAAACCGTCCCATGGCCATACTGTAAAGTGGGGTATTATATATAATATCCCCACTCCAGTATTGCCGAATTGTGGTTTTTTTTACTAGGCCCATGTGCAGCAGGAGCCCCCAAAATTTTGTCATTTCGGCTGCATCAGTAGGGGTCCACGCCATGGGCCTAGCAAAAGAAGAGGAGGGGTTCTGGGCTATAAATTGGTGCGCGTACAGGTTTGTTTGCGCCACCATCAAATTGATAAGGTCATCAGAGAAATAGAGCTTGAAAAAGTCTATTTCTCTGAGACCTGTGGGGTTAATTTGGATTCCCGCCGTTGCCATAAAGCCAGGAATCCAGGGCTGATAATTTTGGGGGTCTGGGGTCCAGATGGGGTCACCTATCTGGGGGGCAGGGGGCAGGATGGGGTCACCTGTCTGGGGGGCAGGGGGCGGTATGGGATGACGTGTCTGGGGGGCGGGGGGTGGGTTGGGATGACGTGTCTGGGGAGCAGGGGACGGGATGGGGTCACCTGTCTGGGGAGCAGGGGGCGGGATGGGATGACGTGTCTGGCGGGCAGCCCGAGGCGTCCTCCTTGGACGCTTAGGTCGATAGTCATCATCACTGGATGATGATGATGATGATAATGATGATGAGGATGAATGGAGGAAAGAAGGATCCCCCCATTCATCCTCACTGGCTGTTTCGGTGTCTGAGGCAATAAGCGCGTATGCCTCCTCCACCGAAAACACTCTCTGGGACATTATTCGGGGATTGGTGTATGGGGGGTATGTAAATGTGATGTAGTGTAGTGGTGTAGTGTAAAACTTTATTTCAAGTAGTGTAATGTGTAATGTGGGGTAGTGTAGTGTAATGTAGTGTTTTATACGTGTTTTTCACAGTAAGGGGGGGGGGGAAACCTACGCCAAAAAAGGAGTTGCTGATAAATTCCGCACTTATCAGCAGACAGTGGCGGTAGGATATAGAAAAAAAAAAGGGGGGGGGGGGGGGGGGGGGAGGGGGGAAAAAAAAAACCTACGCCAAAAAAGAGGAGTTGCTGATCAGCGGCGCACTTACGTGCGATGCTGATCAGCACTCAGCGGTGGAAGGGCGCAAAAAAAAAAAAAAAAAAAAAAAAAATTGGGAAGAAAAAGAAAAAAAAAAAAACCTCTTTACTCCAAAGCCACTGATTAGTGTATTATATACACTAGTCAGCCGCTAGGGGGCAGTACAAGTACCTGGACGAAGATATCCGGAGAAAAACGACGAAAGCCGACGAGAGCCGAGCGGAGCCGACAGGAGCCGAGCGGAGACGACGGAGAATCACGTGGACGCCGCGGGACCGCAGATCTTCCGTCCGGACGCCGGGATCCGGTGAGTTTGGTGCCTGCACACCACACACACTTTCTCTGCACCTCTTGGCTAACTAGCTGAGGGGTGTAGAGAAAAGTAATAATATTTATTTTTACTTTGATCGCCGCTATTGGCCGGCCGGGCTTGGCCGGCCAATAGCGGCGATCTGGGGGGTGGCACCATGGCCCCCTTCACTATACACAGTAATGGTGATTGGTGCTGTCTCGTACAGCACCAATCACCATTAAATTCCGAGTCCCCGGGTCACCGATGACCCGGGAACCGGAAAATTGCTGTAGTTGGCTGATTTGAATAAATCAGCCAATTACAGCGATCGTCTGCACGGGGGGTGTAATCCACCCCCCGTGCTGACAAGCTACGATGGTCTGCTGTGTATTACAGCAGCCATCGTTACCGGATCGCCGTGTGTTTACACACAGCGATCCGGTAAACATCGGGCGTATGTGTACGCCCGTTTGCGTTAAGTACCAGGCTGCGGGGGCGTACACATACGCCCGATGTCGTTAAGGGGTTAATGTAAGCAGTTTGGGGATGGGTGAGGTGAATACAGTATGCAAGTGTTATTTAAAGGAGAAGTCTGTCGAAAATGTTTATTAAAGTATTGTATTGACCCCCAAAAGTTATACAAATCAATAATATACACTTATTATGGGAAATTCTTATAAAGTGCTTTTTTCCCTGCACTTACTACTGCATCAAGGCTTCACTTCCTGGATAACATGGTGATGTCACTTCCTGGATAACATGGTGATGTCACGACCCAACTCCCAGAGCTGTGCGGGCTGTGGCTGCTGGAGAGGATGATGGCAGGGGGACACTGAGGGACGCAGGGCACAGGAGGGACACTGAGCATCCCTCTGCCATCATCCTCTCCAGCAGCCAAAGCCCGCACAGCTCTAGGAGTCGGATTGTGACATCACCATGTTATCCAGGAAGTGACATCACCATGTTATCCAGGAAGTGAAGCCTTGATGCAGTAGTAAGTACAGGGAAAGAACACTTTATGTGCATTTCCCGTAATAAGTGTATATTGGGGATTTGTATAACCTTTGGGGGGCAAAATTTTCTCCGGACCTTTTCCTTTAATTAAATATGTTGTTTTATTATTGTATATGGCTATGTTCACACTACATAAAAAGAACGTCCGTTGTTGCCATCGGCAACAACGGCCGTACTTAATGCAGTACTTAATGCAGTTATCCAGGAAGTGACATCACCATGTTATCCAAGAAGTGAAGCCTTGATGCAGTAGTAAGTACAGGGAAAGAACACTTTATGTGCATTTCCCGTAATAAGTGTATATTGGGGATTTGTATAACCTTTGGGGGGCAAAATTTTCTCCGGACCTTTTCCTTTAATTAAATATGTTGTTTTATTATTGTATATGGCTATGTTCACACTACATAAAAAGAACGTCCGTTGTTGCCATTGGCAACAACGGCCGTACTTAATGCAGTGTGGAACATTGCCTCTTGTTCTATGGGATCCCGGCCAGAGCATATACACATCGTATACGCTCCGGCCAGGATCCCATGCTGGGCTGCAAAGAACTGACATTTCAGTTTTCTGCGGCCACAATTCAGTGAATTGCAGCCGTAGGAAACCCTGTCAGTTCACACAATGAAGCAAGCGGCTCCGGCACCCGCATCAGAACACTACGGCCATAAAGATCATCTGGCCGGTACTGCCGGGTCACAGAAGGGCCGGTCCGATACCATGTGTGAACATAGCCTATATGTGCAATATAAAGGGGTATAGCCCCAAAAAATCATCTGTTTTTTATTTCCAATTTGTTTTTGTACATTAACCCCCTCCCGCCGCTGCACTGTAAATTAACGTCGCTGCAGCATAATTTATGATCCTCCATGACACAGACACAAAAGCTAGCGCCTGTGTCATCCGCGACGGGTCCCCAGCTATCACTGATAACCACGCTCCGTTGCCGAGAGTTAACCCTATAGATACTGCGGTCAGCACGACTGCAGCGTCTATAGGGCTCCAGACAGAGAATTCTCCATCTACAAAGGGAGAATTCTCAGTCCGCTAACCATCGGGGCTCTGCAATTTGATAGGAGAGCCCCGATGGTAGCCATGGAAACCAGAAGTCTCAGGCTTCTGGTTTCTAGCTACAGAGGCTGGCGGGGAAGGGAGGGAGGTAAGGCCGGCTGTGAGCTGGGCATTGAGGTATCAATGACCCATGGTCGTGAAATGGTTAATAAGGGAGCAGTCATCTTGCCTGAGCAATTTTTAACAGTGTTTACAGATATGTTTTAGAGAACAACATTTAGAGATATTCAGCGAAACACCTGGAAATTGGCAACAATAGACAGGACCTGTCACATTGACATGAATAGGAAAGGTTTGGGCATGCTCAGTGACCTTTGAAGAGGTCCATCCACAAGGAGGAGAGGCTGAACTATTGTCTTAACCAATAATTTTGTACAGATCACTTTCCAGCAGCTTCCGCCTAATCACAGACAGAACAGGAAGTCTCAGCTTCACACAGGGCCAGTAATGGACGAACAGGACAACATCGTCCTTGTAATAGGGCTAGTGATCAGCTGACAAAAGAGGAAACGGTCGTCGGTCAACTGATTGGACTGCTTCGATCTGCTGAAAAATCTCCTCTGCAGAAGGAGATGTGCGTCTGAGAGCGGATTGGAGGAAAGGGCCACCCAAATGGTTGCTGCAAACTCTCATTACAATCAGTAGGAGCCTGAAAAAAACATCCACAAAACACCGGTACTATAAAAACCATAAGTGATGTTTTTAGTGTTTCCACAAAATAACACTGTCCCGTGTCAGCTCCATGCAGTAATAGCCCCTGTCATACAGAGCAGATGAGAGTATTATTATGTGACTTTACTTAACATTATACAATGTAATTAAGAAGTACTCAAACCATGTGCTTCAGTATAAATATAAAAAGATGTATGCAAAGCAAAAGCAGATCACAAATAGAGTAGCATGAAACAAACCAAATAAATCAAACAATATATGGCAAACTTTGTCTCCTTCTATTACTAAGTGGATAAAGGCTTAGGAGAGATGAGCAAACCTCGAGCATGCCTGGGTTCTTCCAAACTCATTTTGATTACCAGTGGCTGAAGACATTGGATGCAGCCATAGGTCATAGGTTGTATCTATGTTTTCCAGGACTCCCTAGGGCGGCATCCAACTTCTTCAGTTTTCAAATGCTGCACTCTTGAGTTCAAACGAACCCGGGCATGCTCGAGGTTTGCTCATCTGCTTGCACAAGGTTTTCCTAATTTCCACAGTCTTATGTTCAGTGTATTCCTAGCACCTAGCTCTGTACTGATGAGGGGCAAGGTCCACAAAACAGCTGTCTACTGGTGGTTCCTGTTCCTTCTGAAGGAGATTTTGCTTTGTCTCATAATCATCCTAACAGGCTCTTTAAAGGGGTCGATGCACTGACTAAAAGGAAAGCTACCTCCAATAGGTGGCACGTAGGAGAACACGTTATTTCCCTTCTGGATGATTGGATAGGCCAACACTATATTAGTAAGCTGTATATCTTAAGTACAGATGAGAGAACTTCGAGTACATGTTTGTCAAAACCCGAACTCTCTGCCTGTGATTAGCGGTGGCTAAAAAAGTAGAAGTAAAGGAAAGGTCCCGTCACTCACGTCTTTTGCAGTGGTGACCATCTCTGAATGGAAGTAGACAGGGGTAGACAGAGTGAACAGCTCACACACAGTTTTCTGTGTCCTTATCAGAAAGCAGCAGCTCAGAACTGGGGGAGGGAGACTGAAAAGTTAATAACAAGTATGGAACGAATTGTTAGTCTCCAGGAGGGGGGATAATTCCACTTGTATTTTACCTGAGCAGAATACCCCTTTAAAGAGGATGTACCACCAGGTAGATCCTCTTTAATCTGACCCACGAATAGAATGGCGCCATCACAGGGAAGCCGGTGACGCGGTCCGTTTTTCGAACTGCGGCCAGGTTCCCCTGTACGGCGCTGTTCTTTCCACGGTTACCGGCCGGTGCTCCCCTCTATGACGCGGCTCATAGAGGGGAGGGAATTCCCTCCCATGGGGGCGGGCCGGCCTACCTCCAGTGCTTGAGCACCAGCCGGTAACCGTGGAAAGAATGGCACCGTACAGGGGAACCAGGCCGCTGTTCGAAAAACAGACCCTGGCTTCCCTGTGACATCGCCGTTCTATCCCTGTGTCAGGTTAAAGAGGATGTACCTGGTGGTACATTCTCTTTAAGCATTACTACTGGGTCCTACAGATCAGTCACATTGTTATGGGAGAATCTTATCTGGGAATCAACTGCTGAAAGAGATACAGAGCCTATGGCAGCAGTGTGATCTTGGCCTTATAAAGGCAATGTTTATAATCGATATTATCCTTGGGGGTACTCGGCTGGAGCATTTCATCACTTGGGGGTACTTGGCTTGAAAAGGTTGAGAAACACTGCTGTACAGTATACCCTATGCTCCAGAAGTGAGGGGGGGGGGGAATATTGCCTGGCACCAGCATGTGTCTCATGTGGTTGTCTTGGCAGCAGTGTCCCAGTCACTGATTGGCCTTCAAAGCCACAACTCCAGAAGCGCCCACACATTAGGGAAGATACTGGCGGCAGTACGGGAGCCAGGGTTATCTTCAATCACCCCTTCCCCAGGCGTATATCAAAATAGTCCCCTGCTCAGACAACCTCTTTCACAACAGGTATGCCGTACTAAGGTGGAACTTCTTTCTAATAAGTTATGCAGCTATTGGTCCTCTCTCCTACCTCATCTTACCCTCATTGATCCCAAATGCAAAACTATTTAGTAAAATTTTCATCCCAATGTCAAAATATCATGACCGTCTTGTCCAGATCGTATGGAAAAATACAAGGGCGTTATGTCTGGTTCCTTGTCAGACCTATTCAGGTTACTTTATACATTACCAACAACTATTTCCTCACAAGTTCACTAAGCCCCAGGGTGAGTGAACTGTTAAGAACTCAGAGAGAGTTCACGTACTCAAAGAGAAGAAAAATGCTGGGGGTCAGATAACACCTAAGTAACTGCACGTTAAAAAATACAGCAAGTTATTGGTGTCAAGTGCATTTCAAGTACATCAGAATTGGAAATCCTCATATACTTATGTCTTCTTCTATGAGCCATATATTTAGGGTACAAACCCACTTGCCGGATCCGCAGCGAGTCCCCTTGCTACGTATTTGCAGCGAGACTCGCTGCGGATCCCGGCCCTATACTTTCAATGCCAGACAAACTCGCAGCAGGGATATACATTCCCTGCTGCGAGTTTGTCCGCAGCCCGCCCCCCGGCAGGCTGGACACTATACATTACCGGGTCCCCGCTCCTGCTTGCTTCGGGGCTTCCGGTGTCTGCACGTCCCGCTCGGCCAATCAGTGCGCTGCGGCAGGGCACTGATTGGCCAGGTGGGACGTGCCGGGAACCGCCGAATCGAGCAGGAGCGTGGGCCCGGTAATGTATAGTGTTTAGCCTGCGGGGGGTTAACGGGGCGGGCTGCGGACAAACTCGCAGCAGGGAATGTATATCCCTGCTGCGAGTTTGTCTGGCATTGAAAGTATAGGGCCGGGATCCGCAGCGAGTCTCGCTGCAAATACGTAGCAAGGGGACTCGCTGCGGATCCGGCAAGTGGGTTTGTACCCTTAAAGGAAGTCTGGCAACAGTGATTTCGCCTCTAAACTGCTGACTGCACTAGACAGATGATGTGTTATGAACATGTTAATGGTCATACTAAACATGTAATAATAATAATTTATTTGCATAGCGCCAACAGATTCTGCAGCGCTTAAGCAAGAAAAAGAAGTTTTACCCATCTGTTTATTGCCTTGATCTCAAATGTCCCCAGTTCATTACCTAATTATAAAGAGACCTGGGCTCTGCACTGTACAATTCCTCAACCCCTCCCCTTTGCTCTATGTAATAGAAGTACAGTGGTACCTTGGTTTAAGGGCCCTATTCCACCGGACGATTATCGTTCAGATTATCGTTAAATCGTTCGAATCTAAACGATAATCGTTCGGTTGAAATGCAGTTAATGATTAACGACCAAACGAGAAATCGTTGATCGCTTTATAAGACCTGGACCTATTTTTATCGTTGCTCGTTCGCAAAACGTTCGCAAATCGTTCGCATTGAATAAGACATCGTTCGGTCGTTCGCAATAGATACGAACGCAATAGCGAATAAATAGCGAAGAAAAACTATCGCAATTACGATCATAAGTAACGATTATCGTTCCATTGAAATGAGTGAATGTTTTCAGGTCTTTCGCAATAGCGGTCGTGAGATTGTTAATCGTTAACGATTATGCAAACGATAATCGTCCGGTGGAATTGGTTCCCTTAGAGTAACTTGGTTTAAGATCGTTTTAGTTTAGAAGCTCACAGTTTTTCAAAATTGTGACTTGGTTTTAGAGCATTGCTTTGGTTTCAGAGCTCCCTGCACTGGGTGGGAGGGGGAGTGGGGGAGGGGCATGGTCTGCATAGCGGGGTCTACAGCTCTGTACTCTAACCCAGGAAGTCTCCCTCACCTTTCAAATCATAGCAGAGCCACTTCAGGCTGGGGCTTACATCAGGGGACAGGACTGTGGAGGTAATCTCTCCATAGCTGTAACCCCTCTCTCCCCGGATAGAGAGTGCTGCATCTATGTGCCCACATCTGTCCTGCTCATTCCTTCCTGCTCCCTGCAGTCTTGTGTTTTTCATCCTCTCCATTACTGTACAGTAACTTATAACATCACATATTCTGCATATTCATATGTTATTCAGAATAATAAATAATTATTTTGGGGGTGTGAAACCAATTGTCTGCATTTCTATGATTTCTTATGGGAAAATTTGCTTTGGTTTGAGAGTGGATTTGGATTACAAGCACGGCCCCGGTACGAATTATACTCGTAATCCAAGGCACCACTGTATATGTTTTTTTTTCACTGAGCACTTATGTAAAGCGGATTCCATTGAGTGGTATCCATTGTAGTTACCATGTATTACCAACAAATTAGAGCCCACATTATGCCAAAATCACACTCCTTTGTCATTCTATACATGTGGCTTGTGAAGTGTAGCGGTACTTCTGACGTATATGTCAGGAGAATTTTCCATGCAGCCTTTGCCTAAGGCTGCATGAACCGAAATTAGTGAAGCAATTTGTTGCTTAGGACCCTAACAAGTGCTGACCCTGAAGATCGGAGCCCATTTCAAGAGTTTGATGCTCATGCAGGATAACATGAATGATCAGTGAATTATTTGCTGGGTCTTTTAGTTTTATCATTGTCAGCCGCATAGCTCCCATTTATATGGCTTAGGCTACGTTTACACAACATATTTATTCAATGAATAACGGCCATTATTGCACATTGCAACACTGCCCGTTATTAATTGAATAAATACATTGCATTGACTTCTATGGAACCCTGGCCGGAGTGTATACACATAGTACACTCCAGCCAGAATTCCTTGGGGCCGCACAAAAAACTGACTAACAGAGCAGACAATGTAAAGTGTGGCTCCAGCTGCACTTTACATTGTTGGCTATGGTGAATTGTAATGCAGGTGCACCTGTATGTGCCCACATTCCAATTTAAAAGAAATTAAGTTCATCCGGGCGGTACTGCAGTACCAGCCGGGATGAACTTCACTGACATTGGCCGTTCTGTGACATACATAGAGTGAACCCGGCCTTAATGTGCAGACAACATTTATTTTAATATACTCAATGTAAAGAAAAAATACACATGGCTGCACATCCTCAATGCTTATGTCTGACCATCTGCTTCTCAGCACCATTTACTACTAACATCAAGAGTTAGTTAGATTTTGATCAAAATGCCTAAGCCCATTCACCACGTCAAGGTTCCTGATAAAGTTTGGGTCCCTAACTTAACAATGGCGCAGCCCCACGCAGCAACCCCCACCACAACAACAACTGCGCCATGGGAGGGGGCCCAGTTGCCCAGCAGCCCCAACATAGCCCCCATGTTTCCTGGTTCACTGTAAAAAGAAAAATAATGTGTAAATGGAAGGCTTAGAGCAGGACAGAGGAGATGAAAAGCTGATTTCTATACAGTAGCTCACA
Organism: Dendropsophus ebraccatus; assembly: GCF_027789765.1. Classification (NCBI taxonomy): domain Eukaryota; kingdom Metazoa; phylum Chordata; class Amphibia; order Anura; family Hylidae; genus Dendropsophus; species Dendropsophus ebraccatus. The sequence goes on from NC_091460.1 coordinate 116,143,257, forward strand.
GGCTCCATACTCAGTTGTTAGCATTTGCAGTATGCCCCTCTTGTGTACATGTGAATATCTACTCCATTACATGTATTACTTATAACAGTTATCATCTGAATCTCTGAAAGACACTAATGGGGATGATAGGAAACTACAAACAGGTTCTGGTTTGCTTTTAGCAGAACAGAAAATTTAATTACAAGATGAAAGAAAGTCAAAGGATGTCACAAAGAGGATGGCTTTTTAAAAAGAAAAATCTATATTTTGTACTGTTTTATGAATAGGTAACATTAAATGAATCAATACTGATGCACCAAGAGCCATCCACAAGCCATAGACACATTATTGTCATAGAATAAAATAGTTACTTCTAAATATGTAGTTAAAAAGAACTATTGCCATAAACTTTCTCCTGTGTCTCTGTCTGAATCTCTGTGCAGTCCTCATATAATATTAGGTCCCTCTGTTCAGCAACCATATAGTATTAAGCACATCTGTGCAGCCCCCATATAGTATTAGGCTCCCTTTGTGCACCACCTGATTGATGATTGTGAATGATTGTGCTGATATGGTTCCCAGCAGCACGGTATAGATCTACTATACTGTGCTGCTGGGAACCATATCAGCACAATTGTGCTGATTGAGTCCCTTTAAGCCTCTCTGTGCAACCCCCATATAGTAGTTATCTCTACTGTGCAGACCCCATATAGTGTTAGGCCCCCTTGGTGCAGCCTCCTATGTACCTGTGCCCTCGTGAAAATAAAAAAGAAGTCTCAGTGGTACAACCAGTTCTTAGTAGTCCTCAGGGGCTGGCTGGCAAATTTTAGCCCGGGGGGCAAGTACACAGCACTGGCCCATGAGTAGCAGGCTGGCAGCCCATCCTTAAAGGACCACTCTGGCCTCTTACCTATAACATCTTCGGTCCTTTCAGTCATTTGTGACCAAATATCCTACTGTGCCCTGTGAAAGGGTCAGAACTCACTTTCCTGTATAAGTCTATGGGGCGGCTCAGTGATGACACAGAACGGTCCCATAGACAGATGCTAGGAAAGCTGGGTGACCTCTATCATACTGAGTACAAGATGCTGGAAAGCTGGGTGACCTCCATCATACTGAGTATAAGATGCTGGGAAAGCTGGGTGACCTCCATGATACTGAGTATAAGATGCTGTGAAAGCTGGGTGACCTCCATTATACTGAGTATAGGATGGTGGGAAAGCTGGGTGACCTCTATCATACTGAGTATAAGATGGTGGGAAAGCTGGGTGACCTCCATGATACTAAGTATAAGATACTGTGAAAGCTGGGTGACCTCCATTATACTGAGTATAGGATGGTGGGAAAGCTGGGTGACCTCTATCATACTGAGTATAAGATGCTGGAAAGCTGGGTGACCTCCATCATACTGATTATAAGATGCTGGGAAAGCTGGGTGACCTCCATGATACTAAGTATAAGATGCTGTGAAAGCTGGGTGACCTCCATTATACTGAGTATAGGATGGTGGGAAAGCTGGGTGACCCCCGTCATACTGAGTATAAGATGGTGGGAAAGCTGGGTAACCTCCATCATACTGACTACAAGATACTGGGAAAGCTGTGTGACCTCCATCATATTTAGTATAAGATGCTGGGAAAGCTGGGTGACCTCCATCATACTGAGTATAAGATGGTGGGAAAGCTGGTGACCCCCATAATACTGTGTACAAGATGCTGGAAAGCTGGGTGACCTCCATCATACTAAGTATAAGATGGTGGAAAAGCTGGTAACCCCTATAAAACTGTGTACAAGATGCTGGAAGGCTGGGTGACCTCCATCATACTGAGTATAAGATGGTGGGAAAGCTGGGTGACCTCCATTATACTGAGGATAAGATGGTGGGAAAGCTGGGTGACCTCCATCATTCTGAGTATAAGATGGTGGGAAAGCTGGGTGACCTCCATCATACTGAGTATAAGATGGTGGGAAAGCTGGGTGACCTCCATCATACTGAGTATAGGATGGTGGGAAAGCTGGGTGACCCCCGTCATACTGAGTATAAGATGGTGGGAAAGCTGGGTAACCTCCATCATACTGACTACAAGATACTGGGAAAGCTGTGTGACCTCCATCATATTTAGTATAAGATGCTGGGAAAGCTGGGTGACCTCCATCCTACTGAGTATAAGATGGTGGAAAAGCTGGTGACCCCCATAATACTGTGTACAAGATGCTGGAAAGCTGGGTGACCTCCATCATACTGAGTATAAGATGGTGGGAAAGCTGGTGACCCCCATAATACTGTGTACAAGATGCTGGAAAGCTGGGTGACCTCCATCATACTAAGTATAAGATGGTGGAAAAGCTGGTAACCCCTATAAAACTGTGTACAAGATGCTGGAAGGCTGGGTGACCTCCATCATACTGAGTATAAGATGGTGGGAAAGCTGGGTGACCTCCATTATACTGAGGATAAGATGGTGGGAAAGCTGGGTGACCTCCATCATTCTGAGTATAAGATGGTGGGAAAGCTGGGTGACCTCCATCATACTGAGTATAAGATGGTGGGAAAGCTGGGTGACCTCCATTATACTGAGGATAAGATGGTGGGAAAGCTGGGTGACCTCCATAATACTGACTACAAATACAAGATGCTGGGAAAGCTGCCTGACCTCCATTATACTGACTACTACGCAAGATGCTGGGAAAGCTGGGGTTACTGTATTTTTACAATAGTTTATATCACTCGATGTACTTCTGTATATATGTCTCCTCTATGTACTCCTGTGTAGGTCTCCACTTGTATATATGTATCATCTATATACTTCTGTATATACGTCTCCTCTATGTACTGCTGTATATATGTATCCTCTATGTCCTCCTGTATATATGCCTCCTCTATGTACTCCTGTATATATATGTATACTCTATGTACTCTTGTATATATATATATATGTATCCTCTATGTACTACTGTATATATGCCTCCCCCTGTATATATGTATCCTCTATGTACTGCTGTATATATGCCTCCCCCTGTATATATGTATCCTCTATGTACTGCTGTATACATGTATCCTCTATTTACTGCTGTATACATGTATCCACTATGTACTCCTGTATATATGTATCCTCTATGTAGCAGGGACACATGCAGGCAGGGGCATTTCCGGATAAGCGAGGGGGGGGGGGGGGGTAGCGGGACACATGGTGCCTCCATCTCGGTAGAGTGTAGTAGTGGAGGTATAGTGGATAATGGGTGAGGTAGTACAGGTATAGATATGGGGGGTATTAGTAATACTGATGAGGGGGATTAGTAGTACAGGTATAGATGTGGGCTGTAGTAGTACAGGTAAAGATGAGGGGTGAGGTAGTACAGGTATAAATGAGGGGTGTATTAGTAGTACAGATGAGGGGGATTAGTAGTACAGGTACAGATGTGGGCTGTAGTAGTACAGGTAAAGATGAGGGGTGTAGTAGGAATAAAGGTATAGATGAGAGGTGACAGGGGCATACTGGGGGAAACTGGGGCAGCTGGGGATGACTGGGAGAGCTGGGGGTGTACGGGGCAAACTGGGGGGTGAGTGGGGCAGCTGGGGGTGACTGAGGGGGACTGGGGCAAACTGGGGTTGACTTAAGCGGGACTGGGGCAGTTGGAGTTGACTGAATGAGGACTAGGGCAGACTGGGGGTGACTGAAGGGGGACTGGGGCAGACTTGGGCGACTGAGGGGGGACTGGGCAGACTGTGGATGACTGAGAGGGACTGGGGCAGACTGGGGTGACTGAGGGGGACTGGGCAGACTGTGGATGACTGAGGGGGACTGGGGGTGACTCTAGGGGGACTGGGGCAGCTGGGGGTGACAGAGGGGCACTGAGGCAGACTGGGGGTGACTCTAGGGGGACTGGGGCAGCTGGGGGTGACAGAGGGGCACTGAGGCAGACTGGGGGTGACTCTAGAGGGATTGGGCATCTGGGGGTGATTGGGGCAGGAGTGCACATATCCCTCCTCCTCTCACCCCGGCACACAGGTTCCCCTCCCGGCCACACGTGCAGGTCCCCGGTCTCTGAAGCAGGCCACAGGGACTGTAGAGGTGATAGCGTCACTGCCATTACTGGAGCTGTACAGCGGGATCGAAGGATGCAGATCCCGCTGTTCAGCTCCAGGACCCGAAGCAACGTTATCACCACTACAGTCCCTGCGGCCTCCTCCAGAGACCGGGGACCTGCACGTGTGGCCGGGAGGGGAGCAGGACGTGATATGTATAGCTGGGGTAGGTCAGTCGCGGCTCTGTTAGGCGGACTGCCGACCGCCCTGCACCTCACCTCCGGCCCGACACTCCACGCACCGCCGCCCGCCATGCACCTCACCTCCGCGCCGCCTGCTTGACCTGCACCTCTTGCCCGGCCGCCAACCCGTCACTCTACGCTGCTCCACCTGCAATGATTTTTTGTGAAAATTGAATTTACGGTTTTAATCAAAATTGATTCTAACCTTCTGGGCAAATTAATTTGATTAATCGCCCAGCCCTAACTCCTCTGTATGTATGTATCCTCTATGCACCCCTGTATATATGTATCCTCTGTATGTCTCCTCCTGTATATATGTCTCCTCCTGTATATATGTATCCTCTGTATGTCTCCTCCTGTATATATGTCTCCTCCTGTATGTATGTATCCTCTATGTACCCCTGTATATATGTCTCCTCCTGTATATATGTATCCTCTGTATGTCTCCTCCTGTATATATGTCTCCTCCTGTATGTATGTATCCTCTATGTACCCCTGTATATATGTCTCCTCCTGTATATATGTATCCTCTGTATGTCTCCTCCTGTATATAAGTCTCCTCCTGTATATATGTATCCTCTATGTACCCCTGTATATATGTCTCCTCCTGTATATATGTATCCTCTGTATGTCTCCTCCTGTATATATGTATCCTCTATGTACCCCTGTATATATGTCTCCTCCTGTATATATGTATCCTCTGTATGTCTCCTCCTGTATATATGTCTCCTCCTGTATGTATGTATCCTCTATGTACCCCTGTATATATGTCTCCTCCTGTATATATGTATCCTCTGTATGTCTCCTCCTGTATATAAGTCTCCTCCTGTATATATGTATCCTCTATGTACCCCTGTATATATGTCTCCTCCTGTATATATGTATCCTCTGTATGTCTCCTCCTGTATATATGTATCCTCTATGTACCCCTGTATATATGTCTCCTCCTGTATATATGTATCCTCTGTATGTCTCCTCCTGTATATATGTCTCCTCCTGTATATATGTATCCTCTATTTACCCCTCTGTATGTCTCCTCCTGTATATATGTATCCTCTATGTACCCCTCTGTATGTCTCCTCCTGTATATACATATCCTATATGTACCCCTGTATATATGTCTCCTCCTGTATATATGTATCCTCTGTATGTCTCCTCCTGTATATATGTCTCCTCCTGTATAAAGTCCAAGGTTGGAACAGCGGAACCTCCCAGGGATGCACAGTCTCCGTCAGGTGGGCCCACACCTGATACTCAATAGCGAAAAAGAAATGGTGTGGAGACAGCATCCATCCAGTGAAAAAATATTTTTACTTTATTTTAAGCCATTGCATATAAAAAGATTACCGACGTTTCGGCTCTAACACTCCTGAGCCTTTCTTAAGTGTTAGAGCTGAAACGTCGGTAATCTTTTTATATGCAATGGCTTAAAATAAAGTAAAAATATTTTTTCACTGGATGGATGCTGTCTCCACACCATTTCTTTTTCTCTATGTACCCCTGTATATGTCTCCTCCTGTATATATGTATCCTATATGTACCCCTGTATAGATGTATCCTCCTGTATATATGTATCCTCTATGTACCCCTGTATATATGTCTCCTCCTGTATATATGTATCCTCTATATACTCCTCAGTATGTCTCCTCTTGTATATATGTATCCTCTATGTACCCCTGTATATATGCCTCCTCCTGTATATATGTATCCTCTATGTACCCCTGTATATATGCTTCCTCCTGTATATATGTATGCTCTATATACTCCTCTGTATGTCTCCTCCTGTATATATGTATCCTCCTGTGTAGGTCTCCTGTATATATGTATCCTCCTGTGTAGGTCTCCTGTGTATATGTATCCTCTATGTCAGGGAGGGGGAACCTTGGCTCTTCAGCTGTTGCAAAACTACAACTCCCATCATCCATGGACAGCCTATGGCTCTCCAGGTATGATGGGAGTTGTAGTTTTGCAGCAGCTGGAGGGCCTTGGTTCCCTCCCCCTGCCTTATGTCCTGCTGTGTAGATCTCCCCCTGTGTAGGTACCTTGCTTGCTGCAGACACCATCTTCTCTGTCTTCAGGCTCTTCTAGCCCAGTTGCAGAAGAACCAGCTGGGAGGAGAGAGCGGCCTCTGGTGGCCGGAGGAAGATACTGCCTACAGCAGTTTGCTTTTCACCATAAGCCTCTTAGGCTTATAGAAAGCATAGTGGCCATACAGGGGGCGGGGCTTACCGGCATGGGGGCGGGGCTTCGGCGGCCGCTTCCATCACAGTCCGGATCCACCACAGCCACAGGTAAATATGACTGAAGAGGGCGGGGCTGTAAGCAGGGGAGGCACTGAGGACTCCAGCCAGCTGTCAGCAGCCATGCGGCCCTGACAACTGGGGGAAGAGCGGCCCGGGGGGCATGTGCCCCCCTGCCCCCCGGCCCAGCCCGCCCCTGGTAGTCCTTATACTTAAAGGGAACCTGTCACCCCCCGTGCCGGGGTGACAGGCTCCTGACCCCCCGTTAGAGCCCCCTATACTCACCTAATGCCGCCGGGTCCCGCTTCTGGATGTGGTCGGGTGATGAAGATCTCAGCCGCTGCAGCCCGGCGCGCACGCTGAGAGATGAGTCCAACACCCATAGAGAATGACAGGAGAGTCCAGCGCTCCGTCATTCTCTATGAGCGTCTGAGATCTGAGATCTTCATCACCCGACCACCTTCAGAAGCGGGACCCGGCGGGATTAGGTGAGTATAGGGGGCTCTAACGGGGGGTCGGGAGCCTGTCACCCCGGCACGGGGGGTAACAGGTTCCCTTTAAAGGGACATTCTCATCACAGCTTGTTAGGGTGGTTAGGGGATAACAAGCTACAATGGGAATACCTTTTTAATCTGCGTCAGAGCTATCAACAAGCTGGGTTGTGTCAAAGTGACTGTTGCCTTTCAGCCTGTCCTACCAATCCTTACTGTGATTTCTCATTGAGTAATTGTCTCATTGGGAGTGCTAATGCCTACAGTGCGTGGTGCCGCCAAGCAGGGCCGCAGTCTGCCCAAACAGGGCAATAGTAGAGCAACATGGATACCACAAGGACAGAAAGACAAACACTCATTGGAAGATCAATAAAACAATCCAAAGTAAATTGATACAATCCAGCCAGGGCCTTATGTACAGGTCATACTGACCTATGCACTTAGACTGAATACACTGCATCAGGGTGGTTTCACAATCGGCAGAAACTTGAGTGCAAATACAGCTCATGAAAGGGTTAATGCTCCCCTTACAAGTCAGCCAATTAAAAAATGACTTTAAAACAGTCCTCTTGCTTATTTCCAGTCTGGTAACATGATTGCTCCTGACAGCCAGTGCTCTATTCCTCACTTAGCAACTCTAACTGTTTTCAGTAAAATCTTCCGTGTCATTCCTGATTGGATAGGTCCCGGCACACGCCCGGCAAGCTAAATGATGTTTTTTTCCCCACAGAACAAGGGCCCATTGAATTCTCCACATTTGCAAAACACATAAATACGCAAAGAGGCAGTAAAGAGGTAGTCATTATTAACTATTATTCAATGGTAAAACAAATATTTTCTATAACTATTATTATTATGTATAAATGTATATAGAATGCCATTTTAGAAAGTGTGCATTCTAGATATACTCAGTATACACATCACTTAGGGGGCATTCAGATGTTTCGTGATTACGGTCTGTGCACGGATGATGTGCTATGGACCAGAATCATGGAAGTTCTGGCATTGTGATTCATTTTGATGCCAGAGCTCAGAATCAGTTTAAGGCCATGTTCACACAACGTATGTTTAGCATAAATCACGTCCGTAAACATGGTAAACATACGTTGTATTTAAATAAATGGAATCCCGGCCAGAGCGTATACACACAGTATACGCCCCGCCCGGTATTTCATCTGGCCACACAAAAAACTGACATGTCAGTTTTCTGCGGCCGCTATTTATTGAATAGCAGCCGCACAGAACATGTCAGTTCACACAACGTAATAAGGGGAAGATAGAACATCTCCTTCTACAACAGAGATCTGAATACCAAAAGCATAGATTGTTATTGGAGAAAATAAACATTTAACAAGAAACAAACTATTGTAATGGTGCGTTTACATGGAACGATTATCGTTCGAATTTTCGCAATAATGATCGCATTTGAGCGATAATCGGCTCGTGTAAACACAGCGAACGATCAAGTGACGAGCGAGAAATCGTTCATTGTGATCTTTCATCATGTTCTCAAATCGTCGTTGGTCGTTCGCTAAAAATTCGCAGATCGCTTCGTGTAAACAGTCTTCAAAGATTCACCCTATGTGTGAGATGGGCTCAAGCGATCTTAAAAACGATCGCAATAATAATTTTTCTAACGATTTATTCATCTAAACGCTGATCGTTATAAAAACCAAATCATTGCTTCAAAATCGTTAAACGATCGATTGGGCGAATTATCACACCGTGTAAATGTAGCATAAGGGAAACTCTGGTAGTAAAGCTGTAAGTTTCACATGTAGCTAATTGAAACAATCAAACTGACATGGTAGCGAAGCTGCTGGCGTGGTCTAAAGAAGGAAGAGAGGTGTTACTCAATGATTTGAGGTAGAATTTGTAGGATGAAGGCAGGGGCGTAGCTAGGATTCATGGGGCCCCATAGCAAAAAACTGTATGGGGCCCCATGAATCCTGTACGCCCCCCCCCCCTGCCCCGCCAAACACAGACAATGACACACATATACACACACAGAGGCACCATTAACATATATACAGATACGCCACTGACATACACACATATATACTCTGTAATGTGATTACACTAGTGCTGATGTATACACCATGAATAGACTGTACACAGGGAAATCATCTCAGTGTAATAAGAAATACTCAACCAGAAATAAAAGAAAATGCAGAAGATATTAGTGGTGGGTTTTTTTATTAGAGCCCAACATTAATAGAAGCTGCTGCAGAACATCTTTGGGAGCAAACCTGTCAATCACTTGAGACACTACTGACATACACAAACACACACACATATACACCAGTGCTACGGACACTGCTGACATACACACACACATATATAGCCACAGATACATACACATATTGACATATAAATACAGGGCTCCAGATGGCGACCAAAATGGTCGCCAATGCGACTGACATTTTGCAAATGGCGCCCAGATCTATTAATCTGGGCGCCATTTGCGACTGGCCCCGGCGGCGGCGCGCTGTCTCTTTAAGATGCGCGGCTGATGCGCGGCTGCCGGGGGTGTCCCGTCCTATCCCCGGCAGCGCGGCGCATCAGTGAGCTGCCTGGGGCCCTGACTTCCGGCACAGGAAGCGCACGTCAGAGACGCTTCCTGTGTCAGAAGTCACATCCCCGGCGTACACTGACGCGCCGCGCTGCCGGGGATAGGATGGGACACCCCCGGCAGCCGCGCATCAGCCGGGGACAGCACCTAAAGAAGAAGAGGATCGCCGGGGGAGCGGGTTGTCAGGTGAGTTTGTGTGTTTGTTTTTTTTAAATATTGCTTAGCATAGAGGAAAGGGGGGGGGGGCTTTATAATGGGGGGAAGAGAAGGGGGGGGCATCTATAATGGGGGGAGAAGAGGGGCCATATTCAAGGGGGGGAGAGGGGGCCATCTATAAGGGGAGGGGGTATCTATAAGGGGGGAGAAGAGGGGGCATCTATAATGGGGGGGGGGAGAGGGGGCATCTATAAGGGGAGGGGGTATCTATAAGGGGGGGAGAAGAGGGGGCATCTATAATGGGGGGGGGAGAGGGGGCATCTATAAGGGGAGGGGGTATCTATAAGGGGGGAGAAGAGGGGGCATCTATAATGGGGGGGAGAGGGGGCCATCTATAAGGGGAGGGGGTCATCTATAAGGGGGGGAGAAGAGGGGGCATCTATAATGGGGGGGGAGAGGGGGCCATCTATAAGGGGAGGGGGGTCATCTATAAGGGGGGGGGTCATCTATAAGGGGGGGAGAAGAGGGGGCATCTATAAGGGGAGGGGGTATCTATAAGGGGGGGGGGGAGGGGGCATCTATAATGGGGGTAGAGAGGGGGCATCTATAAGGGGAGGGGGCCATCTATAAGTGTAGGGCAAACTGGCTGCAGACACTGGGAGATAGATATATGCACAATTATTATTATCAGGGCCCCTCAGGTGTCTGTATTGTAGGGGGTCACTTGCATTAGTCACTAGGCGAGAGATGGGGGGTCACTATGGCTGCAGTCATAAGTCTAGCTCAGTATGTATAGACTGTTGCAAGCTTTTAAAGGGAACCTGTCACCCCCGGTGACGGGGTGACAGGCTCCCAACCCCCCGTTAGAACCCCCTATACTCACCTCACCGCGCCGGGTCCCGCTTCTGAAGATGGTCGGGTCCCGGAGATCTCAGCCGCTGCAGCCCGGCGCGCACACTGAGAGATGAGTCCAACGCTCATAGAGAATGACAGAGCGCTGGACTCTCCCGTCATTCTCTATGAGCGTTGGACTCATCTCTTAGCGCACGCCGGGCTGCAGCTGCTGAGATCTCCGTGACCCGACCATCTTCAGAAGCGGCACCCGGCGCGATGAGGTGAGTATAGGGGGTTCTAACGGGGGGTTGGGAGCCTGTCACCCCGGCACGGGGGTCGACAGGTTCCCTTTAAGTTCAAGTTCAGAAGAGTAAGCCTCATTAGAAGGCTAGCCAAGTGAAGCTGAAGTACTGAGTCAGACTGAAAACGTTCAACATGGAAACTTGCAACTTGACAACCATATACAAACTAAGAAAAGAAAGGATCTAAAGGAGGAGGATGCTGCCGTGGCCTCTGCACACAGTAAGTCCCATTTAACATAACATTAATTTTACATGGTTTAAAATGTTGGCGACCAAATATTCTATTTGGCGCCTAAATTTTTCAGGTTAGGAGCCAATGGCTCCTAGGTAAATTTTTTAGTCTGGAGCCCTGTAAATATATACACAGACACATATATACACACACTGACACACATACACAGATACATATATACACTCACTGACATATAAATATATACACAGACACATATATACACACACTGACACACATACACAGATACATATATACACTCACTGACATATAAATATATACACAGATACATATATACACTCACTGACACACATACACAGATACATATATACACTCACTGACATATAAATATATACACAGATACATATATACACTCACTGACACACATACACAGATACATATATACACTCACTGACATATAAATATATACACAGATACATATATACACACACTGACACACATACACAGATACATATATACACTCACTGACATATAAATATATACACAGATACATATATACACACACTGACATATAAATATATACACAGATATATATATACACACACTGACACAGATACATATATACACACACTGACACACATACAGATACATATATACACACACTGACACACATACACAGATACATATATACACTCACTGACACACATACACAGCACTTACAACTCCCAGGCTTCCCCCCTCCTCCTCCTGTAGTCTGGGCTGATCTTCACATAGAAGTATTGAGGACCTTTGGGTCATGTGACCCAAAGGTCCTTAATCCCTCTCCTGTGCCGTCTGGCAGGTCCTGCTCCTCTGTTCAGCCCGCTCACCCGGCATTACAGTGAGGGGGCTGAACAGTGCAGTGGGGGTCCCTCTTCCTCTCTGGACCCCTGGGGGAGCAGGGTACCTACCATGAAGGCAGGGCAGGCTTCCTCGGGCCCCCTTTCTGCAGGGGCCCCATAGCAGTCGCCTTCCCTGCCTTCATTGTAGCTACGCCACTGGATGAAGGTAACGCGATCAGGATAGGATCACTGTCCAGTTATACCAATGTTTGTGATACTGTACCTGAGTGGATTTAGCTTCAGCTATACATTCCTCCATAACGGAGATATGAAGAACCTCCTTAAAGAAGAAGTCTGGCGAAAAATTTTATTAAAGTATTGTATTGCCCCCCAAAAGTTATACAAATCCCCAATATACACTTATTATGGGAATACACATAAAGTGTTTTTTTTCCCTCCACTTACTACTGCATCAAGGCTTCACTTCCTGGATAAAATGGTGATGTCACGACCCGATTCCCAGAGCTGTGCGGGCTGTGGCTGCTGGAGAGGATGATGGCAGAGGGATGCTCAGTGTCCCTCCAGTGCCCTGTGTCCCTCAGTGTCCCCCTGGCATCATCCTCTCCAGCAGCCACAGCCCGCACAGCTCTGGGAGTCGGGTCGTGACATCACCATGTTATCCAGGAAGTGACATCACCATGTTATCCAGGAAGTGACATCACCATGTTATCCAGGAAGTGAAGCCTTGATGCAGTAGTCAGTGCAGGGAAAAAAGCTCTTTATAAGCATTTCCCGTAATAAGTGTATATCGGTGATTTGTATAACTTTAGAGGGCAATACAATACTTTAATAAAAATTTCACCAGACTTCTCCATTAAGCCACTCTGTCATTGTGAGAGTGCTAGTGGATTTCCACTTCTGTGGGATAACAGCTTACGCTGCTGATATAAGGGATGCACACTAGACCTTTCTTATGCTACGTTTACACGGAACGATTATCGTTCGAATTTGCAGGATAACGATCGCAATTGAGCGATAATCGCTCCGTGTAAACATAGTGAATGTTTAAGCGACGAGCGAGAAATCGTTCATTTTGATCTTTGAACGTGTTCTCAAATCGTCGTTGGTCTTTTGCAAAAAATTTGCAGATCGCTTTGTGTAAACAGTCTTTCACCAATTTAACCTATGTGTGAGATAGGCTTAAGCGATCGCAAAACGATTTTTCCGTATGATATATCGTTCCGTCTAAACGCTGATCGTAATAAAAAACAAATTGTTATTTTGAAATCGTTAATCGTGAGATCGGGCGAATTATCGATCGGTGTAAACGCAGCATTAAGCTCTTTTAGTTTACCCCTTAGGGTAGATAAAAGTACATTTGATGGGGTGTTTTCGAAGAGTGAACCTGTGGCCTTATGAAGAATGTCAAACACCTGGGACTAGAGATGAGCGAACCTGGAGCATGCTCGAGTCGATCCGAACCCGAACTTTCGGCATTTGATTAGCGGTGGCTGCTGAACTTGGATAAAGCCCTAAGGCTATGTGGAAATCATGGATATAGTCATTGGCTGTATCCATGTTTTCCAGACAACCTTACCGCTTTATTCAAGTTCAGCAGCCCCAGCTAATCAAATGCCAAACGTTCGTGTTCGGATCGACTCGAACCCGAACCCGGTTCGCTCATCTCTTCCTGGGACCAAAACGACTACACAGGTGGGCAAGCCCACCAAATATGCATCACTGTACCACAAGCTGAGCCGTACCTCCAACACACATCCGGTGAATTTGGATAAAGTGTGTGGAACAAACATGAGGTCCTGTACCACCTCGAAACAACGTTAAAATGTGTCTCCTGTGTTTTAACAGAAATTGATGTTTTATGGCAATCTTGTGCTGTAAAGGTGCAGCCCAGCTCTCTTTCCCAACTAGCTTGAAATGTAATGGTGAATGAGGCATTTTCTTGAGTGATTTCTTACAGAGCAGTCATTAGCAATTCTTAAGAATAGCCAGAATTCAGCTGACTAAGGGCCCTATTACACGGGACGATTATCGTGCGAAAAATCGTTAAATCGTTCAACTTTAAACGATAATCGTTCTGTGTAATTGCAGGCAACGATCGAAACATCGTTGGTATGTCGTTGAACGTTGATATAGATCTGAACCTAAAATTAACGTTAATTGTTCGCTAATCGTTCGCTGTAATTCCACATTCGTTCGCTCAAGTTCCGCGTTTTTTCACTAATCGTTCAGTGTAATTGCACATTGTTCATTGTTTTTCGTGGATCAGAAGGAATAAACGCTCATAGTAACGATGGCAATAACGATCGTAGTAACGATCATAACTAACGATTATTGTTCTGTGTAATATGGTGAACGATTTCAGGTTAATCGTTAAAAATCGCTCAGTGTAATAGGACCCTAAGCCAAGGGGACCTGTCAGAAACAAGGAGAGGTCCCTTCATTACAGTGAGCTATGCTTAGTGTTTCAAAGTTTAAAAACAAGCTGGGAATGGGGTGACAAGTCAAGGAGGTATCTCTCTGCACTCTTTTTTGCCTTGCTGGGCTCAATTGATAGGTCTGTCCCTGTTGGGTGCCAAAGGGGCAAACACCCCCTTTAAAAAAAAAAAAAAAAAAAAAAATATATATATATATGTATATATATATATATATATATATATATATATATATATATATATATATACAATCTCCCAAGTGTCCCTACTTTTGAGCCAAGTCCCTCTGTCCCTCTTCGCCCCTTACACGTCTCTCTTTGACCTAGGAGTTAGATTTGCATTAGTAAACTTTCTATGTTGCTTTAGAAAGTGTCTGGTTTCTTACTGTATAATAGTCCCACACTTGCATATTATTCCATCAGGTTTTTCAAAGTGGATCCTAAAAATAGTTATATTCAGATGAATTGGATTACGAGCATAATTCGTTCCGGGACTGTGCTTGTAATCCAAATCCACTCTCAAACCAAAGCAAATTTTCCCATAAGAAATCACTGATATGCAGACAATTGGTTCAACACCCCAAAAATAATGATTTTTTTTTATTCTGAATAACATGTAGAACAAATAAAAAAACAATCAATGAGAAACAGCTGAATATGTGATATTATAAGTTACTGTACAGTATAGCAATCAGCATGTGGAGTATAATGTATAGTAAGAGCATAAACCTGAAAATACAGCAGCAGTTTGTGGATACAGGATGGAACTGCAGATCCCCATAATGCAGTAGTGTAGTACAACAGGCTAGAATAGAGAAGCAGGGCTGCTGTCAGAGGTCTGTGTGGTCACATGACAGCAATGGGAAAGGGGCGTGTTCAGCCTGGACCAATCAAGAAGTGAGAATCACAGAGCTGTGCAGGAGGACAGGGACAGAAACTTTATATACAGCAGTGTGAATGGCTGAGTGTAAGTGCAGGCACATTATAGCAGCAGTGTATAGCTGAGTATGAGTGCAGGCACATTATAGCAGGAATGGAGAGGATGGACAGAGACTGCAGGGAGTATAAAGGAATGAGCAAGGCAGACGTAAGCCCAGTATAGCAGCACTCTGTGACCAGGGAGAGAGGGGTTACAGCTATGGAGAGATTACCTCCACAGTCCTGTCTCCTGATGTAACCCCCAGCCTGAAGTGGATCTGCTATGATTTGGAAGGTGGTGAAGACTTCCTGGGTCAGAGTACAGGGCTGTAGACCACTCTGTGCAGACCAGACAGCTACCCCACTCGCCCTCCCACCCAATACTGGGAGCTCTTAAACCAAAGCAATGCTCTCAATCCAAGTTACAATTTTGAAAAACACATACAGCCCCATCATCACATATTTGGTCAGATGAATTGTCCCCTCTACACAGGCTGCCTATTGAAGTCGAGCCCTGTATCAATACAACACATGTCGGAGCTGGTAGCAGGCTTGTTTTTATTGGCAGGGAACTGGCCAGTGGCATTGGCATATGAGCACAACGCCTATCTGCTTACTTCTCTATATACAGAAGAGGTGGGTGTGTTCCTGTCAAGCGCTGCTTTATCATGTGCCTTAAGAGTCTGCTGCTGCCTTACTCATGAGCAACCTGAACTTGCTGTCACATTACTAGCAGCGTTGTGTCCTGTTTAATCCATGACGTCAAGCATGCTGCACACAGAGGAGTAAGGTAGGGTTAATCTGGGAGTGTTAACGCTTTATATGCCGGATATAGATC
Source organism: Dendropsophus ebraccatus (assembly GCF_027789765.1). Taxonomy (NCBI): domain Eukaryota; kingdom Metazoa; phylum Chordata; class Amphibia; order Anura; family Hylidae; genus Dendropsophus; species Dendropsophus ebraccatus. The sequence continues at coordinate 116,159,319 of NC_091460.1, forward strand.
AATTGTCTACTAAACATTGCGATACCGATTTGGATTAGCCTACGTTGTCAGATTGTGCACACAGTGGGAAGAAGGAGGGTGGAAGACGGGAGTAACATACTGATTCTGCACTGACACTTGAGAGTACACTGGCTACTTATGGGAACACAGTATCCGTAAGGAAAATGCCTAAATATTTGGAGAAGTCCTATAAAGGGATACTTCTACCTCAAGGTATTTAATTATACTGGTAGGACACATTAAAGGGTTTTTTCCATCTCAACTAATATAGTTAATCTTGTTAAAGGGGTTGTCTAGCGAAAATCTTTTCTTTCTAATCAACTGGTTTCAGTTGATTTGTAATATACTTCTATTTAAAAATCTCAAGTCTTCCCATACTTATCAGCTGCTGTATGTCCTGCAGGAAATGTTGTTTTCTTTCCTGTCTGACACAGCAATTAGCAAACTTGTCTTAAGAACAATAATGGTGCACTTTTTTTTTTTCAAGTTTGCACCTTGTGCATCATACGGGCAGAGAGGGGGCACGTCCCAAATTTATTTACCTGAAATAGGCCAAAAACAGTCTAAATATCTACACCGACTCCAATCTGCGCAACAGCCTCCGCTACACTAGATTTATCAAGAGCCATGGACCTTTTCATAAATTCAACATCAGGAAACCGAGGAAATTTTTAATTTTCCCCTATACCTCTATACATCTACATTATAGCTGTACGCAATGCCTCGTCGCTTGAAATCATCTTCCTTTCTGAGATTTATGCCCCTTCCTTATATACCTGAAGGCAGATTTAAATCCTGCACAGGCGCGGCCTAGTGCGATAACAGAGCATGCGTGGTCAACATCACTGAAGCTTCTCTGCGCAGGACCTACAGGACGTGCCTTCCAATCGAAGATGAAGGAACAAGAGCTGGGGAAGGTTGGTCTTTTCATTGCAGCCAAGTACCATTTAAAGAGTACTCCAGTGAAAGAATTTTTTTTTTCAATCAACTGGTGCTACAAAGCCCCACTATAGTATTGCACAACCAAATGTGCCGCCACAAGTGCATATAGACTAGGCAATATACAATTACACAAAACAAGAAAGGCCCAAAGGGCCAACATGCACTTGACTCACCCCAAACTCAACTAGTTCTGCTCCATCAGGAGGAGGGCAAATGGCTCCTGATGGGGTGAAACTAGTTGAGGCGCAGTGTATCCAATCTCTTTTTGAAAAAGCACCTTGCAACCAGTACTTATAGGGGGAGATTTATCAAACATGGTGTAAAGTAAAACTGGCTCAGTTGCCCCTAGCAACCAATCAGATTCCACTTTTCATTTTCCTAAGAGTCTGTAAGGAATGAAAGGTGGAATCTGATTGGTTGCTAGGGGCTACTGGGCCAGTTTCACTTTACACCATGTTTGATAAATCTCCCCCATAGTGTATTTTTAACGTGTCACTAGCACTTTAAGTACATTTAGGGTACTTGTGACCCTTTGGGCTTTTCTGTTTTTGTGTAATGCTCTCTAGTGCTGGGCTCCATTAGTGTTCTCATATAGTATTAGAACAACCATTGTGCAGGGTCCATATAATATAAGGCCCCATATATGCAACCCCGATATAATATTGGGCCAGCTCTGTGTAGCCCCCATATAGTATTAGGCTCCTCTGAGCAGCCCCCATATAGTATTAGGTTCCTATGTTAAGTGCCATGTACTAGATAGATAAAATGGTGTTATTATCTTGACAGTAATAGGAATTATAAGATCTTTAGAAGGGAGCAGGTCAAGTCTCTGCACTATATAACCCCTCACATGTATCAGACATACAGTATATGGCATATCTTTTGGAAGTGAATACCCCTTTAAATGACGGAATAGTATAGGGCTATTTTCATTGTACACAGTCAGGTGTTTATGACATTACAAAGGGGATGTTTAGGAGATGTGTACACATAATAGTGCCCAGGAGTCAGGTTGGAGATGGAAAAGTCAATAGGAATTTGTAAATAAAAGAACTTATATAGAACCAACAAACCCCCATGATGGAATTACCAGCAACATCGCTTTAGCCATTTTAGTTAAATCCTGCATTGTATTAATATGTAAATTGGGAAGTCTGGCATGGTGGGGGTGGGGCTACATGACCTGATGCAATGACGTCACTCCGGACGATCAATACAAAGTGTTGCCTAAATATTAACAAAGAGGAGTGGGCAGGTGGGTAGATCACTGCACTGAGGGTGGTAGTTCTTCCCCCAGTACACCTAGCTGCCTCATTTACATATTAATAAAGAGCAATATTTTATTAATACAGTGCTGAGGATGAAGGTAAGAAAATTAGCTTAAAGGGGGTTTCCAGGATTAGAAAAAACACAGCTACTTTCTTGCAAAAATGTGCCGCCCCTGTCCTCAGGTTGTGTGTGGTATTACAATTCAGCTCCATTCACTTTAATGGAACTTAGCTGCAAAACCCCACACCCAAACTGAGAACAGTAGAGGAACAGTTTCTGGAGTAAAGTGGCTATGTATTTCTAAGAGTACTATTACACGGAACGATAATCGGACGAATCAGCCCTATCCGGCAGATTATCGCTCTGTGTAATAAACACAGCGATCAACCGATGACAACGATCACTGGCTTGATCGTTGATATAGGTTTGGACCTATAATTGTTGGGCACCGACCGCGCATCGCTATGTGTAATAGCGGTGCGCGGCCGGCAGCTAATGATTTGCAAAGTGCATACATTACCTATCCATGGTCCATGGCTCCTCCTGCGCTCTGTTTCTCTCTTAGCTGACAGGCTGCTCAGCCAATCACTGGCCGGGACTGCCGTGGCCAGTGATTGGCTGAGCGGCCTGTCAGCTAAGACAGGCCGCTCTGAAGCTGCAGTGCACAGGACCCGGGGAGAAGCAGAGCGCAGGAGGAGCCCTGGACCATGGATAGGTAATGTATGCAGTTTAAAGCAAGGACTGCAAGGACATCGGTAACGATGTCCATGCAGCCCTTGTTAAACGATTGTCGGGCCGTGTAATGCTACGTTTACACGGGACGATAAATGGCCTGATCGCACGATTAATGATGTCAGAGTAACGTTTTTTTTAAATAACGATCAGCGTTTAGACGGTACGATATATCGTACGGAAAAATCGTTTTGCGATCGTTTTCAGCCAATCAGTGCTCCTCTTCAGCACTGATTGGCTGAAGAGGAGCTGTTTGAAGTTCCCGGCTCCCCTCTTCAGCCAATCAATGCACTGAAGAGGGGAGCCGGAAATTTCGAACACCTGCTACGCCGAGCAGGTAAGGTATGCTCGCGGCGGGCTATCGGATTTCTCGTTTGTCGTTTGATCATTTGCTGCATTTACACGTACGATTATCGTTTGAATTCTATCGTTATCGCGCAAATTTGCACGATAATCTTTAAACGCGTGTAAACGCAGCATAATAGGCCCAGTAAACGAGGAGATTGGTGCTCGTTTACAGTTATTATTGGCCATGTAATAGTACCCTAAGCCTGGACAACCCCTTAAATTCTTGGCATCCCCAAATCTATGAGAACATAACAGCTAGTGGGAATCTCCCTTTAAATCTATTTGCTTCTCATAGCTGAAGATTTGCTTCAATCTAAACCAATCCTGACAATCCTAAACCTGTAACACCTGTAATGGTGCATTTACACAGACAGATTTATCTGACAGATCTTTGAAGCCAGAGTCAGGAACAGACTATAAACAGAGAACATAAAGGAATGCCTGAGATCTATCCTTTATTCAAATCCATTCCTGGCTTTGGCTTAAACAAAGCCAGGAATGTGTAAACCCACCATTAGACATTAGAGATGAGCAAATTTACAGAACAAAGGAAGCTAGTCGCTTTGTTAGCTCAGGAATCTGCTTATCAGCCGGCTGCCTTTGAAGTCCGTGCTGCTGCGCCCTGGAAAAACTGGATCCAGTCCTGAGAAACTTCTGGAGTGGAGCAGCACAGAGCCGCATGGACTTCAAAAGCAGCAGAGTGATAAGCAGATGGCCGCGCTAACACAGTGATTCGCATTCGCAGCTTGGACTGTAAATTCGCTCACTAGTCCTGATGATTTGCTACACTGTATCAGCATAGGGAATATATATATTTATATATCTATCTAACTGAATATTCCACCAAAGACTGTTTACACCTGATACAATAGAAGCATAAACCTCACTTTAAGCTGCATAGTTTTTCAGCTTCTGGATGATTACTAGTGATGAGTGAACATGTTTGTAAATTTTGGCAGGTTTGTATAAACCCACGAACAATTTGTTTAATGATCGGAATAGTTATAACGATAATTCTAGAACATATTCGAACATGCGAACGTTTATCTCGGGATGCACGCAACTGCATACGCAAACCCAAGTTTCTTCCCACCAACTTTAAAGAGCCGATGAAGGTGTGAGGAAGGAAGGGCGCATCAGGTAATGTTTATCACTGGCGTTACTGTGATTGGCTGTGCAATTAGCGCCATTATGTACGTTACGTACATGCGATAAAAACTTGACGGTGAGGGGAATTTTCTCACAGTCTTTCCTGATTCTTGTGCCGTTCAGTAGGGAGAGTGACACGAGCAGGGACAGCATCTGATTATAGTTAGGCGGCAATATTCACAGCGGTAGGTAGTCAGTGTAGGGAGGGAGAGCTGACCGAGTAGGGCTTAGAACATTGTGAAATTGTCAGTGCAGAGAGGGTGACAGAATCCAAGGTTTTAGCACTATAAAGATTCATTTCTTAACCCTGTAGTGACTAGGCATCTTCTGTGAAAAAAAAGTTAAGGACCTAACAGTCCTTTTTAGGGCTAATTCTAATTCGCTGTCTTTTTCAAGCATAAACACGTGATCCATAACGCAAATATATACACACTTACACAGGTGTTCACAAAATTAAGGGGTGTTATCACCCTACACACGAGATCAAATACACATCTAGTGCACAGCAAAAAAAATTTATTGTAATAAAATTGATTATAATCAAGTTCATTCATGTTAGTGAGCAGTGTCCAATTCTTTTTCTCCTGAAATCCACATATTCGAAAAAAGTTACATCCAATAATGGTGCATGTTAGTGTCCCAATGTGAATAAAGTTCAAGAAAACGTCCACTTTGAAAAATAACTTTAGCGGGTAGGCATAACTGTAAATAAATTATCCTTATTATGATTCCATATGGGTAGATGTCAGGATCCTTTCACCATGATCAGCAGTATATCCTCCGAAGAAAAGTAGGTCATTGGTCACATGCGGTCGTATCCTGGGGAGTAAAAAACGCATAGGGGGAAGACCACATGCGGAGTAGCTGTATCTCCCTGCCGGCTCATCAGCTATGACTTTCCAGTCCGGCCTTCAGACGTCTTGGTGTGAATAAATCCCAAGTTCAGGGTCTCACTCCGAACAGGAACCGAACAGACCAGGTGAGTGATCACGGCAGTGAGTCCATTACGGTACTCAAACACGTACTCAGCTGACATGCCAGGAGAATCTACATAGTGTAATTAAAGGGGTTATCCAGCGCTACAAAAACATGGCCACTTTCCCCCTACTGTTGTCTCCAGTTCGGGTGGGGTTTTGAAACTCAGTTTCATTGAAGTAAATGGAGCTTAATTGCAAACTGCACCTGAACTGGAGACAACAGAAGGGGGAAAAGTGGCCATGTTTTTGTAGTGCTGGATAATCCCTTTAAGTCATTGCATATATATGCAACGGAGAATAAAAGATACGCTAATGCTATGTATTTGCTTCAATATTACAGATTTTATGTTTTGCACCTGATAATCTGTATGCATGTCTCCATACTGTATGTGTATATATATATATATATATATATATATATATATATATATATATATATATATTAGTGTTTCACAGTCCCCAATTCTCCAATACAAAGTATATGGGAGAAGGACAGGCCGCGTAACGCTATGAGGCCTGACGTCCATGCTGCTGATAAGATCCCATCAGCTGAGCCCTTGGAGGCGGCGCTGTTCCCTCTCCCGCCCGCCGTATCTGGGTTACATTAGTGCGGCAGCGGCGGGTGAGGAATGCGCGGTGACCTCTGCGGGGCCCCGCCCTCCTTCCCTGGTGGAGCTGGTAATCAGCCAGGACGTGGAGGCGGTGGCTGCAGGGGCGCGCTGCTATTGGCTGCCTAATGTTGATGGGCGGGGAAAGCAGCAGGCTCTGGGCCCCGGCGGCTTTGTAGCAGCTTCAGTTCCCCGTAGCTATCAGGAGGAGAGGCTGCTACCGGATAAGGGCCCCATCACTGCACCGGATCCCCTTACAGGTAAGAGGAGCTGCTAGCGGGAAACATGGCGGCTGCAGCTGAGCGCCGGGAAAGCGCTGTATCGGCTGCAGCCCCTGACCGGGTGAGCGGGTCCCCTGCCGGTGGGTGTGTCACCCGGGTGTAGGACAGGAGCACGGCTCTCCTGTGTTTACATTGCATCTCCTATGACGTCACTGCCGTGGGTTACAGGATCAGCTGCTGATCTAGAAGCTTCTTCGCCCATCCCTACAGACCGGAGGGCTCAATGAGTGGCCGGGCTGTATGTACCGGCTGTGTGCTATGTACCGGGGCTGTGTGCTGTATACCGGGCCTTATATACAGTAATGAGTGGCCGGGCTGTGTGCTGTATACCGGGCCTTATCTACAGTAATGAATGGCCGGGCTGTATGTACCGGGCTGTGTGCTATGTACCGGGGCTGTGTGCTATATACCGGTCCTTATATACAGTAATGAGTGGCCGGGCTGTATGTACCGGGCTGTGTGCTGTATGTACCGGGCTGTGTGCTATATACCGGTCCTTATATACGGTAATGACTGGCCGGGCTGTATGTACCGGGGCTGTGTGCTATATACCGGTCCTTATATACGGTAATGAATGGCCGGGCTGTATGTACCGGGCTGTGTGCTATGTACCGGGGCTGTGTGCTATATACCGGTCCTTCTATACGGTAATGACTGGCCGGGCTGTATGTACCGGGGCTGTTGCTATATACCGGTCCTTACAGTCAGTAATGAATGGCCGGGCTGTATGTACCGGGCTGTGTGCTGTATGTACCGGGCTGTGTGCTGTATGTACCGGGCTGTGTGCTGTATACCGGTCCTTATATACAGTAATGAATGGCCGGGCTGTATGTACCGGGCTGTGTGCTATATACCGGGCCTTATATACAGTAATGAATGGCTGGGCTGTGTGCTATATACCGGTCCTTATAGTCAGTAATGAATGGCCGGGCTGTATGTACCGGGCTGTGTGCTATATACCGGGCCTTATAGTCAGTAATGAATGGCCGGGCTGTATGTACCGGGCTGTGTGCTATATACCGGGCCTTATATACAGTAATGAATGGCCGGCCTGTATGTACCGGGCTGTGTGCTATATACCGGGCCTTATATACAGTAATGAATGGCTGGGCTGTGTGCTATATACCGGTCCTTATAGTCAGTAATGAATGGCCGGGCTGTATGTACCGGGCTGTGTGCTATATACCGGGCCTTATAGTCAGTAATGAATGGCCGGGCTGTATGTACCGGGCTGTGTGCTATATACCGGGCCTTATATACAGTAATGAATGGCCGGCCTGTATGTACCGGGCTGTGTGCTGTATGTACCGGGGCTGTGTGCTGTATGTACCGGGGCTGTGTGCTGTATGTACCGGGGCTGTGTGCTATGTACCGGGGCTGTGTGCTATGTACCGGTCCTTATAGCCAGTAATAAATTAGGTCTATAATGCAAAATACATCAGGAGCCGGTTGGTTAGTCAGTCATAGGCAGCTATTGATTTCTAGTTTAAAGGGGTTACCTGAGCTCTACAAATTGATGGACCTCAGTATCCGACCAGAGAGGGTCTCCTGGCACCCCACCAGTCAGCAACTTTAAAGGGGATGCTGGTGAGAGCATGGCAGCCTTGTAACCTGCACCCCTACCTGCGTCACCGAGCGCTAACCATGTTACCTGCACCCCTACCTGCGTCACCGAGCGCTAACCATGTTACCTGCACCCCTACCTGCGTCACCGAGCGCTAACCATGTTACCTGCACCCCTACCTGCGTCACCGAGCGCCAGCCATGTTACCTGCACCCCTACCTGCGTCACCGAGCGCCAGCCATGTTACCTGCACCCCTACCTGCGTCACCGAGCGCCAGCCATGTTACCTGCATCCCTACCTGCGTCACCGAGCGCTAGCCATGTTACCTGCACCCCTACCTGCGTCACCGAGCGCTAGCCATGTTACCTGCACCCCTACCTGCGTCACCGAGCGCTAACCATGTTACCTGCACCCCTACCTGCGTCACCGAGCGCTAACCATGTTACCGGCGTCACCAAGCGGCAGCCTTGTTACCTGCACCCCTACCTGCATTACCTAGCGCTAACAATGTTACCTGCGCCCCTACCTGCATCACTTAGCAGTGGCCTTGTTACCTGCGTCACCAAGCGGCGGCCATGTTACCTGCACCCCTACCTGCATCACCTAGCGACAGCCTTGCCCTATTCATGTCGTCCTGGAAAACCCCTTTTAATTCCATAGCCAGTGGAGTGTGATCTGATACTGTCCTCACCAGGGGAAGCTACAGTGTTTGGCCTGCAGGGGGTTATACACTGTTACACATGACTGAGCATATAGTACATACAGGAATAGTCCCCGCCCCACTGTTACATCCATACACAGCAGCCTCTTCAGTATCTCACCCAGCAGCCAATCAGATCACAGCTTTATACAGTGTGTATGTGTGTGTATATAATATATATATAATATTATATGCATATGCGCGCTCTTTCTGAATTGGTGGTTTGGGAGGATGCTGACGTGGTGTTGCACGCGGACGAGACCTCCTCTCTGCAGCACATGATGCTGTCCCCTATCACAAGGCTAAATATAAGTAACACTTAACCAGCGAGGTGCTGGGGACATCTGTGGAGCTGTCATCCTTTCATTTTCCTTTCCTGAGCTGTATCAGCTGCTCCCTGCATGTAACATGGACTCATTCCAAGCATGGGACAATACTGCCAGCATGACTCACACTGTGGAGGTCTTACTGGGGGTGGTATGTGCTTTATGACATCCTATTCCCAGCAGGGGGCTGTGTGTGTTTACACTTTTATATTTTTTATCAGTCACCTTCAGTAAATAGGATTAGAGATGAGTGAACCCTCAAGGTTTGCTTATCTGTTAATAGTATGTCCATTGCTGTTATATAGGTGGCATTTTGGCCTTATTGCACATCTACAATGGTATCCACATGGATAGTTCTACTGGACTACTTTTAAAGAGGCACTGCTGCAATTTTTTAACTGGTTGTGATTGCAAGCAGTTTTGCAAATTTACTTTTTATTTTTTTAAATAAAGTTTTCTATGTTTAAACCAATGTTATACATATGGCCACTAGGTGTCTCCCTTCACTGCACATGTGTACAGCTGCTGTGCATCCACATTCAGTAACAGAGAACCCTGGGATTGATTGCATTGTATGGTCGGCTCTCCTGGCAAACAGCAAAAAAAAAAAAAAAAAAAAATAGTATATGGCAAAACTGCTTACAATCACAATCCCTGTTGATTTCTTAAACATTTTTTTTATGTTAAATATTTAACCATATTTATGTAGCACCAACTAACTGCAGTTCTGTACGGAGATCGTCTGGGGAGCCCATAGGAGATAGCGGTGGTCTGCTGCTGCAGCTCCTATTACACGGAGCGACAGCAGCAGATTGTTCATGCCAGCTGATCGTTGCTTTCTATTACACAAAGCGATTATCGGTCGTGATGGCCGATAATCGGCCAAATACGGCTAACGATTGCTCTGTGTAATAGGGCCTTTAGTTTAATACTGCAGAATGTATGGGCACTATATAACCATGCTTTCTGCCCATTAACCATAAACCCTCTTAATCTTTTTGTTTTTCTTTACAGTTTTAACCATTCAAAGACAATAAAGGTTATTGAAGACCAGGAGTTTTATTTTCCATACCCCGTCCTTTGTAGTCGAGGAATGTCAACAGCCACCTTAGTTACATTTGTAAGACATGGAGGGTCCGGGGTGAGGAGAGGAGTACTGCTGACCTCTCGTGTGCTGCAGGATACCAGTCGTGCTGCTCCAGCCTACCAGTGCTCCACCACAAGCCGCAGGTCTTTTTCATCACGGTTTGACCCAGACGGAAGCGGACGACCTGCCACCTGGGACTCTTTTGGCATCTGGGACAATCGAATTGATGAGCCTATTCAGCTCCCGCCCAGTATTAAGTATGGCAAGCTTATACCGCACATCAATCTGTCTAAGGTCGGCTGTGCCACACAGCTAGGGAAGAGGAAAGAGAATGAAGACCGATTCAACTATGGCAAACTGACTGAAGATGTCTTGTATTTTGCTGTCTATGATGGACATGGAGGAGCGGCAGCAGCTGACTTCTGTGACCGCTTTATGGCTAAATATATCCAGTAAGTCTGCATTTCTTTGTGCCCCCCCAATATGAGATTATTATGGTTTGCTATATGGTTCACCGTTAATATATCCACAGGGAGTTTCTTACGCAGGAGAAAGATATGGAGAAAGTGCTGACCAGAGCTTTTCTAGAAATTGACAAAGCCTTCTCAAGTCAAGCTCATCTTTCTGCTGATGGTAGGTATCAGACTTGGTTTCTGTCTGTTTTTGTAGCATGCAAAATTTGACGTTGCTCCTAAATAGTAATGCAAACAGTAATAGTAGGCAGAGGAATCAAAATGTGACTGATGCACTATAAACATGGACATCAAAAAGATGGGCCAAGTCCCCTCACAGGCCAGAAACTAAATTTAAAGGAGAACTCTGGGGAAATGCAAAAATCCCAGATGGGGACATAAGCTATACTCGCCCCTGCAGCTATACCCCTGCAGCGTCACCAGCTCACTGACTGCTTCTGGTCTCCTCTTTCTCCAGACTTCCTACATCATCATGTCCCGACAGGAAATATTTGCTCAGCCAGTCAGTGACAGCACATTGGTCCTGCTCCAGTCATTGACTGGCTGAGTGGGCATTTATGAGCTGGGACATGACAGCATTGGGAGCTGAGGAAGACCAACGGGGGTCTGTGAGCGGTAATGCTGCGGGGTTGGGGGTTGACGGAGAACGGGAACTATAGCTTCTTTATAATGTTCCTATCTGGGATTTTTACAATTCCCCAGAGTTCTCATTAGGGCTAGCTCACACTGAGTAAAAGAGGCAGAATTCTGTGACAAAAATCTCAGCTGTAGAATCCCGCCAGCCTCAGTGTCATACAGACCGCTCGAAGAATTGGCATGTCAATTTGAGTGGAGGCCTGCGAGCCCTCCCATAGACAGCCTTTATGACACTGAGGCTGGCACGATTCCATGGCAGGGAGTTCCGTCGTGGAATTTTGCCTCTTTTACTCCGTGTGAACTTGCCCTTAGAGGCACTACAGTCAGCTAGCCGGAACCCTTGTGGAAAGCTGTGATTCTGTCACACTGGTGTACTTGCACTGGTGCCCAGTACTTTCGAGGCTCTTTCCAGTGTTTGTGTTTTAAGTGCGTTAGTCACAGATATGATGAATGTTGCTAGCTTTAATTTTTGTGTTTCAAGCATTCTTTTGTCTTACACATGCAAGGAGCTATAATAGGTGCTATAATAGGATTGTATAGCAACCATAGTAAGTCTAGTATAATACATAAATGATAGTGCTTTATGTCTAGGTGCCTCTGGACATTGCAGAATACCTCTATATACTTTCCTACAGTTTAGTGGTGAAGAATAGACCTACACATGAATGTACCGTATATGTATACATGCCCTATATTGTACGAGTACGACCTATAAGCCAGAACTTATGTAAACTAAATGACAAATTGCTTGTTAATAATCTAACCTGATCCACAATGCATCTTCTGGCATGTAGAGATATTTAACCTTAGAATGCTATGTATTATGTATATGCTCTTACTAGAAGCATCCGACCAATGAATATGTTGTGACTGATATAACGTATAGGAGGATTGATGCATCAACATGACGGCTAGGGAGATAGGTGCTTGCTATAAGTTCTGATATCTCGAATGTATATTGAATGTAGGTGTATAAGATGATGGCTCTAAAATACATTGTGGTAAAGCTGTGCTTGGCGCAGTCATGGTGGTATTCATCATGTTCTGTGGCTGATAATCTGGAAGCTAATGTCCATCTTATTACTGGAGAGATATAATACCACATGGCCCACAGACCCTTAATATATGTATATTGGAATAGACTGTATATGGAATATATGTATACATACTATATATACCAGTATATATAGCCCAACCCACAGAAAAGTAGTTCCATAATCCTGTTGATGAATCAGACAGCTCAAGACGAAAATTTAAATTTAATCTGTATGGGAAATAAATCTAGTGATCACACTGCAAGCACTTTCACTGATAGTGTATGGGGAAGAGTTATATAAAGTTCTGTTGCCCATAGCAACCAATTGCAGCAGTTTACTGCTCTTGAAAAGTGAAAGCAGTGCTGTGATTGGTTGCTATGGGGAACAGATACAAGCTTCTGACTACTGTACCCAAAAAATAGTTTAGTGTGTGCGGCATTCAGATGTCAGAGTGAGCGCCAAGTGGGTTTATAGAGAGTCTTTCTGTAACTCCATACACTGCACACTCAGCGTGTCCCTTCAGTGGTGGTTGGTGTCTGAGACTGTAACATGCCAGAAGTAAAATGATAGGTATCTGTCAGTATACCTCTTTGCTGCCTATATATTTCTGGCTCTGCATTCCCTGGCCTGTGAGACTCCGTGAGGAGAAAATTATCTCTGTACTGAGGAGGGCCAAAAACCCCAAACAGGTGTCTATAGATGGGTCACTTTCCCTTCTTGGAGAGATTCTTGCTTGAGTTATAATCCCTAGTTGTCCTGTAAGGCTCTTAAGGACCAAGCATTGACTTGCAGTGATGCTACCCTCCAAAAGGTGGCATCAGAGCTACTTAGCATTTTTCCTTGCATGGCCTACAAGACTCTACACACCAGGTGGTGCTCTTCTCAAGGGAAAACGTTGCTTAAAAATGTCAGTCACAAGACCATCAGGTACAACCTGTTTAATATGACCCACGGATAGAATGGCGCTGTCACGGGGAAGCCAGTGCCGCGGTCCGTTTTTCGAACTGTGGCCCGGTTCCCGTGTACGGCGCCGTTCTATCCACTGGTACCGGGCCAGGGCTGAAGCACTGGAGGCGGCCCGGGCCGCTCCCAGTGGGAGAAAACCCCCATCCCTCTAACGCGGCTCAATTGATTTTAATGGAGCCGCGTCATAGAGGGGCAGGGGATTCCTCCCACTGGGGGCGGGTCGGCCGGCCTGTTACCTGTGGATAGAACGGTGCTGTACACGGGAACCAGGCCGCAGTTCAAAAAACAGACCGTGGCACCGCCTTCCCCGTGGGTCATATTAAACAGGATGTACCTGATGGTACATCCTTTTTAAGTCCTGAGGTCAGACATGCCCCATACAGAAATAGCTGTTGATGTCAGGCAGCCACATACTAGGTAAGGGTACGTGCACACTACGGGATGGAGACTGATTACCTGTTGCGCATTCAGCAGCTCGCCCTCCGTTCATTCTTTGGACCAGTGCTTCTCAATTCCAGTCCTCAGGCCTCACCAACAGGTCATGTTTTGAGGATTTCCTTAGTATTTCACAGGTGATATAATTATACTCAGCGCATCAGGTATTATCACAGGTGTCCTTTTGTATGGGATATCCTTAAAACATGACCTGTTGGCGAGGCCTGAGGACTGGAATTGAGAAGCACTGCTTTGGACGGAGGGCAGAATCCACCTTGCATAGAATGGAGTCTATGACACGGGTGGAGACACGCTTGACCACCACAGTCCACGGGCGGGTGCGAGCTGCGGGATGCGCGACAGGTTATTAGTTGCCATTCCGTAGTCTACACCTATACTAATGGTGACCAGATATCAGCAGTACTCAGTGTATTTTAGAGCCCTCACTAGGTTTACATAGAAATAAAAATGTCTGACAGAATTTTTTTTTTTTTTTTTATAAAGCATTTATTTCATATGTGAAATGTTGTGAAACTTGCAATATTGGGAAAACAAAAAAAAAAAAGCTGCCCAGTCCTGTTTGAAAAAATTCTATATAACTATTGGCAATGAATAGTATTCTAACTAAAAGCCTTGAGCAGATTGTGCAGTGTACTACATATCCTTGCCCGTCCTATAGTAAATGACTTCTGCCTCTCCCATTCCATGCAGCTTTTTTTTTTTTTTTTCTCCCAGTGTTGCAGTTTTTTTTTGTCTGATAAACCCCTGGGTGAATTTCCTATTTGCCTCTGTGTGCGTGTTATTTGTGGCAGAGACTGCACGTGGTGAGCAGCTCTAGGCTTGGAGGCCCCGGACGTTATAATGCTGGGCTTCAGTGGAAAGGGAGATCTCCTATATTTTGTCCCAGGTGAAGGAGTCCAGCGGTTCCTAGCCTGGACTACAGGAAGGTCCCAACATCCACTATGTCCCATTAGTTGAGATGAACATGAAGTTAAAAAAATGTCCAGTGAGTGTTGAGCTCTCTGCAAAGATCTCAGTTTTTTTTTTTGTTTCGTTTTCTTAGTGTCGTTGAAAGGAAAGAGAATGACAAATTCTTATAATTCTATATATCTACAAGATGTGTATACAACCAGATTAGGCACACAACACAATTCACATCTGTCATCCTTTCATAAATGCCTCATGGATTTTGGAACATACAGTTTTACTTAGTTTTTTTTTTTTCTTTTGTCTTAAAGTGTATCTGTCATGAAATTTGAACTTCAGAGGTTGTGATGCAAGCAGTTTGGCAGTATACTTTTTTTTTTTTTTTCTATGTCTTTAAAGAAGAAGTCCAACAGATTATAAAATCCTGCAGCCGGAAGGGGGGGGAATTGATTACAAGTACTAACTTGCATCTCCCCGTCCCCGCCGTGAGCAGTGGGATCGGCTGCTTTCCGGAGCTGACAAGTCACGACCTGTCTGATGGATTGGCCACTCAGCCAGTCAGTGACTGGGGCAGGACGCCGCTCCAGTAACTGGCGCCTTTCCGCCGGCTCCATAGACACCATTCTATGGGCCGGCTGATTCTGCATTCCGCCGAAAGGATTGACGTGTCTATTCTTTTGGCGGAATCCGCCCGTGCATAGAATGGTGTCTATGGCACGGGTGGACAGGCGCACGGCCGTGAGCGCATACAGCTGACTGAATTCTGCGGAATTTATCTGTGAGAATTCCTCAGTGTGAACGCACCCTAATGCAGCAATTCAGTCAGTTAGAGGTTTTGGTGCTGTGTGACAGGAGAGCTGACCATACAATGCGAGCACCCCCAGGACTCTCTGTACTTAATGTGGATGTGCAGCAGCTGTACATATGCACAGTAAAGGGAGACACCTAGTGGCCATATGTAAAACTCTGATTTAAACCTAATAAGAGTATATTGTAAAACTGCTTGCAGTCACAACCCTTGTTGATTTCTTTAAAAGAAAAAAAATTGCAGCAGTTCCTCTTTAAAGGCTGGTTCACACTGAAGAAACACTGCGCAATTCCTGCCGCGCTCAGTGTCCTGCTTTGAGTGAATGGGAGAGCGCACGCTCGTCCGCTCCCTCTCCCCTCCACTCAAAGAATGAACATGTTAGTACCCTGAGCGGAGATCGGCGGCAGCAGACGAGCGCTCGCCCTCTCCATTCACTTACAGCAGCACACTGAGCACGGTGGGATTCCGATCTTGCTCAGTGTGAACTGGCCCTAAGAAAGCTATGTAAGGTCTCAACTAACTTGGTTAGTTTTTAAACTAACCAATGTCTTGGGCACCAAAAACACTGCAATGCTGTGAAGCTATTCCTGGCCTCCCTATAGATTATATATCATGGTGTCCAGTATAGAAGATGCACAGTGCTACACTGTTTGTTCTCCAGGCAATGGAGTTTTTGTGCATATGCACTTACCATGGGGGAAGTACCTGCTTTACTTCATTTATAACTGTTCCAGAATCTATGGGTGCACCATAAGCAATGTCTTCCTAGTGTAATGTATTGTCTCTAGCTAACACTTCATGATTTCACATTAAAGCAGGTGTTTTAGCTGTAGAAAGCAAGGTGACCTCTTGCCGGGCTTTGTTGGCAGCTGCTACTGCAAGTTGTTGAAGGTCAAATATTGGTCTGACAGCAGAATATATATGTGCGTCTCTTCTTCTATTTGCCATAGTCTGATCTGAGACTTTTAAAACCTGTCAGACCTGTTCCATACCGATTAATTGTAGCCGTCATTGGTTGCCCTGCTACCTACTGAACTAATGATACTTTGGCCTTGTGAAAGGAGATTCTATCACAGCCTGAAGGGGGTTTCCAGGCTTTTCACAGAATTTTTCAGGAGCTTAAAAATAAAGTGAAAACCAAACTTTTTTTTATTTTTTTTACATTGCTTTTAACATGTTTTCATAGCACTTTCAGGGTACTTTTTTTAAAGGGTTTTTCTGCACAAAATATACTGTTAAGTAGTGTTGAGCGGACTTGCTGTACTTTTTGGGTTCGTCAACGTTATCTGAACCCACGCGCTCGACAATGGACTTCCAGTGGCTGAAGAAGTTTGGTGGTGCCTCCCTAGGGCTGCTAGGAAAACATTGATACAGTTTATGGCTGTATCCATGTTTTCCAGGACTCCCAAGGGCGGTATACAACTTCTACATCTACTGGGAGTCCATTGTTGAGCCTTTGGGTTCAGAGAACGTTGACGAACCCAAACAGTACGGAAAGTCCGCTCAACGCTACTGATGAACTATCCACAAGACAACCCATCAGTCACTGACCGGCAGGATGCCGATAACTGGAACCCTTGCCGATGAACTGTTCAACACCCACACTACAGTGTCTACATGTCTCCATTCACTATGTAGCGGGTGCAACTTGTAGCCGCAGCTCAGCTCCCGTGCAGCGTTAACAGTTTAGGAAATCAAAGCTGAGCACTGTGAGCAACCAGGCCCACTCCTGAACGGAAGCTGTAAAAACACCAGCTTGCTAACAGTAATAATACCTGCTTTATATAAAGAAAATGGGAAATCGCACAAGTCAAGCTAATCCTTAGATGTCTGTAAACCCATTCATTACTCAACATGGCGCAATACATGCCTCTGTACTGGAAAATTTTGTAACGTAACATGCATGTCTGTAGATTGATAATGAAGAACAAAGTAGGAACAGGTGCAAAGGAAATTGGAGCAGTGGCCCATGGCAATCAATGGGTATCTGCATTGGTTTGTTAGGGGGCATCTGACCAATAAGAGGCAGACGTGAACTGGATTGTATGGGTAGTCTTTCATTTTTCCTTAGCACCAGTTTTGAGGGTAAGATCACACAGGACAAATATATATTTTTCAGATGTCCCTGTAGCATGCACTGTGCAAACATGGTCCACGCTCTGCAGTAATGGACCTTTTAATGCAGATTTTGGTGGTAGAGTAGGGGCATATAAACTTGTATGGAAACTGGGCACTTGTATGAGCTTAGTTCAACTCTGAGCTTGTATGGACCTGTGCTGTGGTCATATGCATTAGCTCTTAGTATTGTATGTTTAGGGAGCCATGTTTGTGGCATTACAGGCACACATGCATTGAGCCATGTTGTTGTATTGGTCTGTCTAGTCTCATACTGCATGCTGCTTTATTCCTATTCGTACTAACACACAAGTTAGGTAAACCGAAATAATCCTGATTGCAAGATCGGAATTGTTTAGTGCTCCCATTGGTATTGACGTTGCCTTCTACCTTTCTCATGGTATTTTTAGCTACAATGTTGAACTGCGGGACCACTGCAACAGTAGCCTTGTTGCGGGATGGCATTGAGCTAGTTGTGGCGAGTGTTGGTGACAGCCGGGCGCTGTTATGCCGCAAAGGAAAACCTGTAAAGCTGACGATTGACCATACGCCGGAACGGAAGGAGGAAAAACAAAGGTATTGTGTCTATATATTATTGGTTGCAGCATTCTATGTTGTTCATAGGGAAATGGTAATCTCAAGGAATACATAGAGAGAGGTTGTATCGGTGACTTCCAGGAATCCCTAGGACTGCATCCAACTTCAGCAGCCACCGCTAATCGAATGCTGCACGCTTGGGTGAACCACAGTGTGTTTGAAGTTTATTTAACTCCTAATGTGTGTGAGTTTTTTTTTTTTTTTTCTTTTTTTTTTTTTATTGCATCCATCCACCAGTTTTTAATTCCAGCACATTTCCACTGGTGATCATAGTTTGCCTGTTTCATTTATAAAAGCATACAGACAGCTGTGGAGAAAGGGGGGAATCGGAAGGGTCTTATGGGTAAAGGCAAGACAACAGGGTGCCGGATAGTTTACAGTTGTGTGAATTAGTGCTAATGGTTGTTAATCCCATTATCTTCAGCTCCCTCTACCTCCCTCTTGTTGGTAATCCTTTTGTTTGTAATACTGCCGCCTGGGGCATGGAACAATTATAAAAACGTGGCATATGTGATGGAGGGGTGGTTTACAATCCGCTGTGATCAGCCAAACATCTGTTATGTTTGCCTTAATCTTTATGGGTTAAAAAAAAACTAGCATCAGGTTAGACGAATCTAACCTGCTGCTCGCGCCCTAACGTGCACAAGGCACTAAGGAGGAAGGTATGGCACTCACGCCAACATGGCGGCAAGTGGGCCGGCTCTGTGTGATTGGAGCGGGCCATGGATTCAACTACAAACTGCACCGTGCTGAGGAGGAGGAGGGTAAGAGACATACCTTCCTCCTCTGCGCCCCTTGCACATTAGGGGGCTATCGGTAGGTTAGATTAGTCTAACCTGCTGATGTTCCCTTTATTGTAGCGTTGTCTGGCACCTACAAGTTGTTAGTAACATGGCTTTGTGTAATGTAGTAGGCATTTACATTAATATCACAGGCAGTAATATTTACTATCCGTATGTGTTTTCAGGATAAGGGACTGTGGTGGTTTTGTGGCGTGGAATAGTCTGGGACAACCTCATGTAAATGGAAGACTTGCAATGACGAGAAGCATAGGAGATTTGGATCTCAAATCTATGGGAGTAATAGCAGAGCCTGAAACAAAGCGGGTTACGGTGAGAGTCTCTTATTTTGTTTGAAGGCACATTAGGTGGCCCAATCCACATTAAATGAGTCATGTCTCCTAGATCAGCGCTAGTTTACAGAGCATAAAACTTGTGACAAGGGTCCATTTAGGGTCTGGTATTGAGTTGCCATTTTAGTCGAGTTGGGTCTGCTGGCACCAATAGCTTTAAAGTGAATGTACCATCAGGTACATTAGCTTAACAGGACCATGGGATAGATTGGCGCCGGTACAGGGACGACACGGTGCTGTGGTCCATTTTTTTGAACCGCGGTCCAGTTCCATGTATGGCGCCGTTCTATCCATGGGTACCGGGCCGGCGCAAAAGCACTGGAGGTGGGCCAGGCCGCACCCAGTGGGAGGACTCCCCTGCCCCTCTGACGCGTCCCTGTTGGAATCAATGGAGCTGCGTCATAAAGGGGCGGGAGAGTCTTCCCACTGGGGGCGACCCGGCCCGCCTCCAGTGCTTCAGCCCCGGCCCGGTACCCGTGGATAGAACTGCGCCGTACACAGGAAGCGCGCTGCGCCGGCGCCGATCTATACATGGTACATGATGGTACATTCACTTTAACCCATAGGTTTAATATGGCCCTTTTAAAAGCTCAGAAGCCGCCCTCTGAATAATTTATAGGTGAGCGCACATGCGCCTCTATTTTTGATATGTATGAGTTGTGGTAATACAGTACCTCTGCTTTATTACCTTATTAGAATTTATAATAACTTTATTGCCCCCATAATAGTTTTTCTTCTTCGTTACATTTTGAGAAGTTCTGTATGGTTGTCTAGATTTGGCCTGTTCGGGTAAATTTACATGAACTGTATTGCAGCGGATTTCACACTGCGCGTTTTGTAGTGAAATCCGATGGGAATCTACCATTCAGAAAGCGAACGTATCGGCACATATAAGCTTTTCATACCTACGGATTGTCACCAGTGCTCTAATTCCAGCAGTTCCATCCATTCTGATATCCACCGCCCTGTTCTTCTGCAGAGCTGGTCATTTGCTGCATATACCAGATATCAGAAGAAATGGATGACACCACTGGAATCTGTATAGCAGTGCCGACCGGTAAGTATGAAAAACTTATATCGGCACATGGTGCTAATATATTTACTTTCTGAATGGTAGTAGATTTACAGTTTGAAATCTGCTGCAATACAGGTATACCTGTAGTCAGTTTCAAAGTATTTACTTTAGAGTTCCCCAATATTCAGGTAGAGACTGGGTTAGATGCTGTGCAGGACAGTACCCAGCTCTATTCAGTTTGAATTTGGCAGACAAGAGCTTCAGTCCAAAGCAAACGCTTAGATAAGTGGATGTACTTGGACCTCTGAAGGCCAGCCCTGTCTACATTTTAAACTTTTATCTTAATTTATTTACAGCTGCACCATGCGGACGACGGCTTCTTAGTATTAACCACAGATGGCATTAACTTCATTGTGAACAGTCAGGAAATCTGTGACATCATCAACCAGTGCCATGATCCCAGTGAAGCAGCACAAGTCCTCACTGAACAGGTAAGCATTGTGGGACACTTTTTTTTTTTTGTATACATTCAGGGGTCTAAATTCTTATTTCAGCTGAACTAAAAGAAAAGTAACCCAACTATATAAAACAGTACAGAGATAAATGGTAATGATGAGAGATTGCTAATGTAAGCAGTGTAGCCTCTATGTAAACCAGCACCCATATCATAGATCGAGGCTGTTTCACAAAGCCTATTACATGGCCCAGTAATTGTGCAGGGTTGTGCATGATTTATGAAACCATAAAACACATCTAATCTCCTTAACCCCTTCTTGTCAGCCATGCAGCTATATACATTGCTACTGCTGATCCTCTGTGCAGTAGTAGTGTGTGTGTGTGTGTGTGTGTGTGTGTGTGTGTAGATAGAATGAATGAATGAATGAAATATATAATCTCTAATTAGTATATAATGTATTAGTATGTGTTTTTATTTATTTATTTTCCTCTATCTTTTCAAAGTCTGCCTCAGAATGCCTATAATATTGATCAATGCTTTGCAGTGGCAGAGCATTGACCAGAATATGCAATAGAGGGAAAGTGTGTATGTTAAAAAATAAAAAAACTTTAAACCACCTTTTCCCTTTTTAACACAATCTTTATATTGTTGTTGTTTTTTTTTTTTTTTGAAGTTCACTCATCAAATATAATAAATGATAAAAAGCGATCAAACATTTCTATTTGCACCATTATGATACCATTAAAAACTGTAAATCATGACGCAAAAATATGAACCCCAACCAGCCTTCTTGGTGGAAAAATAACACATTATGGCTCTTAGAAGGAGAGGAGGAAAACACTGCTTCCGTGTGACCTGGACATCCATGCATAAATGACATTTGGTCATGAAAGGGTTAATCACCCCGTACACTCTTGCCTACCATAGCCATCATGGCCAACACCATGCTGTTTCGTTTTCCTGTAATCGTGCACACAATAAAATTAAGTGACAACAATTAGTCAGATGGTATGAGTGATAATTACAACCTGTCCCACACCGTGACCAAGGCTTTGTATGGCTGCGATGGAAGAAAGTCATGGCTCTTAGAATGTATGGCTGTGATGGAAGAAAGTCATGGCTCTTAGGATGTTAGACACAGGATTTTTTCCATATAACAGGTTATGTATACCGCACATGGTAACAGTTTTGTTTTTTGCTGACCTCTTCAGGCTATCCAGTATGGAGCAGAAGATAATAGCACATCCATAGTCGTCCCGTTTGGAGCCTGGGGAAAGCACAAGAACTCTGAAGTCAGTTTTTCCTTCAGTCGTGGTTTTGCATCGAGCGGCAGATGGGCCTGACTGGCAAGACTGCTCTACCGTCATTACGTGGCACAAAGTCCATCTACATGCACTGTACAAAGATGTCTCCATTAAATCCTTTACTTTCTAGACCATGGAGTGCTGCTCGTTGTGTACAATTCACGTTGGGAGGATGGACCTAGTGTATGTGGTGACTAGATCCAACCATCGTATTAATACTAATGTATGGTAGCGCCATGTTTTGGTGGATCAGTACAAGGAGAAAGACTGTTGAATTGTTCTCATCCTTCCTTCACGGACTTGCATTCATTATGGCGTCCATGAACAAATTATTTGGGCTCTTTACTGCTCATTTTGCACTGCGCTAGTGACCATCTTGGCTAGGTTAACATCTGCATTTGACTCTTCTTAATTCCGTTTCACTGTTCTATTCGAACCTAGAAACCTGTTCACTTCAATAGCTTTTTATTTAGATCAGTGGTGTGGTTTTGTTTTTTTTTTTTGCACAAATTTTCTGTCTGTCCCAAAAAATGGACCACTGAGAACAGCTTTTTTTTTTTTCCCTTAAATATTTTTTTTTTTTTACAAATATGAATGGAAGTTTTTTTTTTTTTTTTCTGTTTCCTAAACAGAATAGAGAAATGGAATTGAGGCGGAGAATCAAACACAGACGTGCACCTAGCCTTATGCTGGCATTTTCTATCTGTTACACCATATGTGGAGTGTTTTTTGTGTTTATACTGTGAGACTCATTGAACACTGCTACATCAATGAAAACCTATTTAGTTTTGTACTTTTATGAAGGATTGTAATAGGTGTTTTTATCTTTCTCTTCTGAAAATGTGAATGGGAGCAGAATAGACAAGTTGTTTTTTTTTTCCTGCTCTGGACACTGTCATTTTAGTCCCTGATAAGAATTGTTCTTTGGAAATATGGGTATGGCTTGTAAGATAAATAAAGTAGTAGTGTAAGAGATGTGATGAAACTCCTTAGCTCATTGTTCTTGTTTTACAGTTTTTGGGTCCTTCAAAGTGTTTAGTTACTTTGCCGTACTGTTCGGGTTGGGCAATGCTCTCTGAACCTGAACGCTTTGTATTTAGTGATGCTGTCAGCCCCGCCCCCCCCCCCCCTTACACTCGTGTAATTTCTTCAATGGACAGTGTCATGTAGGAGAGGCTTCACGGCCCAGCCTAGGTGATGCTGTCCACCAAGGAAATGAATGGATTTTAGAGCAGAAAGAAGACAGACAAGTGTTACACAGGTCATTATTGAATGTGCAGCATCTAAGCTTGTGGATAGTGCAGAGAGCTGCACATAGAGTAAGGTGGGAGGGGGGACAGTGTCACTTTAACTTCTGACAACTGGAAAAGCTGGATGCCGCCCTAGGGCTACCAGAAAAACATGGTTACAGCCTATGGCTGTATCCATATTTTCCAGGACACTCTAGGGTGGCATCCAGCTTCTCCAGCCTCTGGAAGTTAAATGCAGGACGGAGAGAGGTTAGAAAATTATTCTCCAAATGATGTAAGAAGAGAGAGTGGATTCACTGAAATTGTTCAGCTTTTAGTATGAACACTCATGCTTGTTTGGCAGCTACACGTGGAATACAGGTTCTTTGGGTAGTCTGTAGCCTGTAGAGCCAGTTTGACACTTATAGTCAATAGCAATAAGAAGGGAAAGGCTTATACAAAGGCACAATGGCTACCTGGCTCCAGGTACTAGCCAAAAGAATCTGCATCAACGTGAACTTCTAGCTATAAGCATCCATCTTACTACTGATCAAGATGCACAAGATTGGACACACTTATATTTGGGGAGGAAAATGGGTCTTGGCTTTAGCCACTTTGTCTCTTACAGCTGTAACATCTGTATCTTTGTGTGTACATAGTGTATTCTATATCTAGTGGCTGACTTGCAAGCAGCTAAGGAGTTCTGTATTCTGGTTATTAGAGATGAGCGAACCTTGAGCACACCTGGTTCATCTGAACTCTCTGAATTTGACTACTGGTGGCTGAAGAACTTGGATGCAGCCCTAAGAAATCCTGAAAAACATGGATACTGCCTATGGCTTTGTCCATGTTTTCCAGGCAGCCTTAGGGCTGCATCCAACTTCAGTCATCGGTAATCAAATGCTGAGCTCACTCATCTCTACTGGTTATCTATCAGAAATATTATTCATATTACATAGACTGTTTTACAGGGCGATAGTTTTGCACACACAATTTCATTGCAGTTTTGCTGAAATATCATCGGCTGTATATAACTGGTGTGTGTATATATTGTGTATATATTGGTTTTGTAATTAATAAAATGTTATGGGATCTGTTACAAAAGTCTTTTTTTTTTTTCCGTATGATTATTGTACCAACAATGTAAAATAAGTAACTGGTTATACACTACAGTAATATTTATTGCTGATCCTTATGTAGGCTATTTTAACATCTATTATAACCTCTATTGAATCCTAGGGGCTTAAACATCATTGTATCAGTGATATCCATTTACACAAAGAGATTATCTGCCAAAGATGTTAAGCCAAAGCCAGGATTTTGTATTTGAAGAGAGGAGAAATCTCAGGCTTTCCTTTATGACCTGATCTGTTTATAGTCTGTTTCTGGCTTTGGCTTCAAATCTTTGGCAGATAATCTTTCTGTGTAAATGGACTCTTAACAGTACTAATATGTTATTTTATAATAGTGTTGAGCTGATCGGTCAAAATGTTTGAGTTTGGCAAATGGAACACTCGGCATTTGATTACCGGTGGCTGCAGAAATTGCATGCCGCCCTAGGGCTGCCAGGAAAACATGGACTTGACCATAGGTTGTATCCATATTTTCCTGGCAGCCCTAGGGAAGAATCCAATTTCTACAGACACGGTAATCAAATGCCGAGCTTTTGTTGCTATATAATCAACACATTTTCTGAGCGTTAAGGCCCCCTTTACACTTCAGGAAAATATATCTGGAATTCTTATTGGGAAATATGGATCTCTCTCCTGACCCATAGGGTTCTATTGTGCACGGACAAATTTAGGGATTTTCCCAAAGGGTGTCCATGCTGGACCTGTCCTATAACTGTCAGGAATTCCGTCACACATGCTCTATAAAACGCCATGGTGGCATTCAGAATTTCAGATGCACTGCATGGCTGCCAGACCAGCACCCAGGCAAGTGCTGCCGGATGCTGACTGGCTTTGTTTAAAGAGGATGTACCACCTGGTAGATCCTCTTTAACCTGAACCCACAGATTGATCTGCGCCAGCACGGGGAAGCCGTTTTTGGGACCGCCGCCCGGTTCCCGTGCACGGTGCCGTTTGATCCAGCGGTACTGGCCGGTGCTGAAGCACTGGAGGTCGGCCAGGGGGGTACACATATCCCCTGTGTGTGTGTAATATATATTCAGCTTTATTACTGATGTAGCCTATTTTGACATTGTCATGCCTGTGAGGTCATCCAAACAGGGCTGTAATATTATGAAATCTGTGATGTAAACCTAAGTTTTTATGGGGACTCATCTGCAATATAACTTATGTAATTTAACCCATTATTTGGTAAAGCATTTTGGATCTATTAAAGGGAACCAATCACGCCAAAAATCCATCTTAAGATAAAGAAACGTGCTGGCACCCAGCACGTTTCCTAAACATCCCCCTGTAACCTCTGTGCCCCCCTCAATCAGTCAGTAATCTTACTTTGTATGTAAATCCATCTTAAGATATGTAAATCCATCTTAAGATAAGGAAACGTTCTGGCACATCACCCAGCACGTTTCCTAAACATCCCCCTGTAACCTCTGTGCCCCCCTCCATCAGTCAGTAATCTTACTTTGAAGAAGTCCCGCGCTGTATGTAAATTTCTGGCAAGTAGTCACGGTGGGCGGATTTAGTCAAGGTGGGCAGGATCAGTCACAGGTCCTGGGCGTCTGTAATGGCCGTAAACACGCCCAGAGGGGCGTGCTTGAGGTCTGCCTTCCATCCACATAACCTGGGGGCTTGCGTTTCACGTCCGTGGCGCGCTGACGTCATCCGCACACAGCGCCGTCATCTTCCGGAGTCCGTGCATGCGCAGTATGTCGGCGTAGTCTCCCGCCGTACTGCGCATGCGCGGACTACAAAAGACGTCTGCGCTGCGTGCGGATGATGTCAGCGCGTCGCCGACGTGAAACGCAAGCCGCCGGGTGACGTGGATGGAAGGCAGACCTCAAGCACGCCCCTCTGGGCGTGATTACAGCCATTACAGACGCCCAGGACCTGTGACTGATCCTGCCCACCTTGACTAAATCCGCCCACCGTGACTACTTGCCAGAAATTTACATACAGCGCGGGACTTCTTCAAAGTAAGATTACTGACTGATGGAGGGGGGCACAGAGGTTACAGGGGGATGTTTAGGAAACGTGCTGGGTGATGTGCCAGAACGTTTCCTTATCTTAAGATGGATTTTCGGCCTGATTGGTTCCCTTTAAGGGTGCGTTCACACGTACAGAATCTGTATGTGTAAACGCACCCTAAGGCTATGTTCACACAACGTAAGGTCCGTAGTAATCACGGACGTTAAAAATCGTCAACAACCGCTGTGATTGCTACGGAACTTACGTAGTGCTGCCTTTTAAGGAATCCTGGCCGGAGTGTATACACATAGTATACGCTCCGGCCGGGATCCCTAGCGGTGCTGCAACAAACTGACCTGTCAGTGCACACAATGGAGCATGCAGCTCCGGCCGCACGCTCCATTGTGTGCAGCAGCGAATTCGGATGGGAGCTCACACTGATGCGCCCGCATCCTAATTTAGCGACAGTGAAGATCATCCAGCCGGTACTGCAGTTACCCTGTCAGGTCATGAAACAGCCGGTGTCTTACTACGTGGGAACATGGCCAAATATTATTTTAAAAAGGCATACTTTGGTTCAACATTTGGACCATAAAACCGTTTTTAGGCTATGTTCACATTATTTAAAAACTATGGCCACTGCCATATTTTCCGCAGAAACATTATTTAAATACATCAAATTGTAAAGGATGTATGGGTGTGACTGAGAATCCATTAACACCTTGCCGTATATGGATGTACCGGCACGTCCAAATCTGCATACAGTTCCTGCAGATGGACGTGCCGGTACGTCCACGGGATGACAGGGGCGCAGGAGCTGCACTCCTGTCATCCCCGGCGGGGCCCAGCTGTCAGTGATAGCCGGGCACCCGCCGCAACTGCCGAGATCCGCACCGTGCCCGGATCCCGGCAGTTAACCCCTTAGTGACCACTAATGGGCCGGCGCTGCAGTGCTTTTCATCCCCCACCGTGGGGGGAGATGAAATAAGTGAATCAGACCCCAGATCAGCCCCCCCCCCCCCTCCTAGTAGCCAGTCACTAACCCCCCTCCCCCGGCGGCCATCGGATCCAAGATGGCCGCCGCCATCGCTGTGAACAGAGTATATCTTCACAGCGATGGAAATGTAAAAATTAATTAAAACCGCCGATCGCCTGTTCACAGTGCAGGGATGCACTTTTTATCCCCTGTCACAGTCAATGATTGGTGACAGGGAATAAAAAGTGTCAGGGTCCGTCCCCCAAGTCACCCCCCTACCCCTTATACGTTACCTGATCCTGGAGCTCCTTCCTCCTCGACGTCCTGGCTGGTTGTGAAGTGCGCATGCGGTACATAACCAACCAACTCTGAAAATTTAAAGTGACAGAGACCAATTTGGTCTCTGTCACTGAACTATGATTACTGTGATAGAAAATATCACAGTAATCATAGTAATACAGTGAAAATGAATGTGTACAGTACAAAAAGTGACAAACACACAAAAAAATAAAACACACACTTTTTATTATAGTAATAATTGCAGTTTACTCCTAAATTACCCCTAATCCCCCCAGATCACCCGTAACTACCGCAGGTTGCCCGTAACCCCCCCCCCCAGGTTGTTCGTAATCACGTCAGATTGCACATAACCCCCCAGATTACACGTAACCACCGCACGTTGCCCGTGACTCCCTACAGATTGTCCGTAATCACCCCAAATTACATGTACCCACCCCAGATTACCTATAATGCACTTCAGTTTATCCGTAACAAATCTAGATTGTCTGTAACCCCCCCCAGGTTGCCCTAACCACCGCAGGTTGCCGTAATCATGCCAAATTACATGTAACCCCCCCAGATTGCACGCAACCACCGCAGGTCTCCTCTGACCACCGCACCTTGCCACTGACCACCCCAAATTGCCAATGACCCCCTCCAGATTGCCCGTAACCACTCCAGATTACAGGTACCCACCCCAGATTACCTATGAGCACTTCAGTTTATCCGTAACCACCCCAGATTGCCCGTAACCACCCCACGTTGCCCGTAACCACCCCACGTTGCCCGTAACCACAGCAGGTTGTCCGTATCCTTGTCAGGTTGCCTGTAACCACCCCAGGTTGCCTGTAACCACAGCAGGTTGTCCGTATCCTTGTAAGGTTGCCTGTAACCACCCCAGGTTGCCTGTAACCACAGCAGGTTGTCCGTATCCTTGTAAGGTTGCCTGTAACCACCCCAGGTTGCCTGTAACCACCCAAGGTTGTCCGTATCCACGTCAGGTTGCCTGTGACCACCCCAGGTTGTCTGTAACCACAGCCGGTTTTCCGTATCCTTGTCAGGTTGCCTGTAACCACCCCAGGTTGCCTGTAACCACCCAAGGTTGTCCGTATCCACGTCAGGTTGCCTGTGACCACCCCAGGTTGTCTGTAACCACAGCCGGTTGTCCGTATCCTTGTCAGGTTGCCTGTAACCACCCCAGGTTGTCCGTATCCACCCCAGGTTGCCTGTAACCACAGCAGGTTGTCCCTCTCCACCCCAGGTTGCCTGTAACCACCCCAGGTTGCCCGTATCCACCCCACGTTGCCCGTAATCACCCCAGGTTGTCTGTAACCACAGCAGGTTGTCTGTATCCACCCCACATTGCCCGTAACCACCCCAGGTTGCCTGTGACCACCCCATGTTGACCATATCCACCCCAGATTGTCTGTAACCACAGCAGGTTGTCCGTATGGACGCCACGTTGCCCGTAACCACCCCAGGTTGCCTGTGACCACCCCATGTTCACCGTAACCACCCCAGGTTGTCCGTATCCACCCCAGATTACCCGTAACCACTCCAATACCTGTGGGGTCAAAATGCTCATCCTACCCCAAGATGAATTCTTTGAGGGGTGCACTTTCCAAAATGGGGTGTCTTATGGGGGGGGGGGGGGTTCACTCCGCTGGCACTACAGGGGCTCTGCAAACGCACCTGGCTCTCAGAAACCTCTTCAGAAAAATCTGCACTGAAAATGCTAATTGGCGCTCCTTTCCTTCTGAGCCCGGCTGTGTGCCCATACAGTGGTTTATGCCCACATATGGAGTACCGTTGTACTCAGGAGAACCTGCGTTACAGATTTTGGGGTGAACTTTCTCTCCTGCTCCTCAATAAATTGAGAAATTTCAAACTAAAGGAATATATTATTGGAAAAATTCGTGTTTTTTATTTTTACTGTCTACTTTTGAATACTTTCCTCTAATACCTGTGGGGTCAAAATGGTCACCACACCCCAAAATGAATTCTCTGAGGGGTGCTCTTTCCAAAATGTGGTGACTTATGGGGAGATTTTACTCCGCTGGCACTACAGGGGCGCTGCAAATGCACCTGGCGCTCAGAAACTTCTTTAGCAAAATCTGCATTGAAAAGGCTAATTGGCGCTCCCTTCCTTCTGAGCCCGGCTGTGTGCCCATACAGTGGTTTATGCCCACATATGGGGTACTGTTCTACTCAGGAGAACCTGCATTACAGATTTTGGGGTACTTTTTTTCTCTTGTTCCTTGTGAAATTTCAAACTAAACGAACATATTATTGGAAAAATTTGAGTTTTCCATTTTTACTGTTTAATTTTGAATACTTTCCTCTAATACCTGTGGGGTCAAAATGCTCATCTTACCCCAAGATGAATTCTCTGAGGGGTGTACTTTCCAAAATGGGGTGACTTATGGAGGGATTTTACTCCGCTGGCACTACAGGGGCACTGCAAACGCACCTGGCGCTCAGAAACTTCTACAGCAAAATCTGCATTGAAAAAGCTAATTGGCGCTCCCTACCTTCTGAGCCCCGCTGTTTGCCCATACAGTGGATTACGCCCACATATGGGGTACCGTTGTACTCATGAGAACCTGCGTTACAAATTTTGGGGTGCTTTTTATCTCATGTTCCTTTTTAAAATGAGAAACTTTAATCTAAACGTATATATTATTGGAAAATTTTAATTTTCCATTTTTTTACGGCCTAATGGTGAATACTTTGCTCCAGCCCCTGTAGAGTTAAAATGCTCATTATACCCCTAGATTAATTCTTTAAGGTGTCTAGTTTCCAAAATGGGGTCACTTATGGGGGTTTCCAGTATACAAGCCTCCTAAATCAACTTAAGAAAAGAACTGGTCCCTAAAAAAATCAGTTTTGGAAACTTTTACGAAAATGTGGTAATTTGCTGATAAATTTCTAAGCCCCGTAACACCCTAAGAAAGTTAAATATGTTTATGAAATGAAGCCAGAATAAAGAGGACATATTGGTAATGTGACTTAGTAACTAATTTATGTGCTACGACTTTCTTTTTTAGAAGCAGAGAATTTCAAAGTTCATAAAATGCTAATTTTTTCAATTTTTCATGATATTTTGATGTTTTTCACAAAAAACACACAAAGTAGTGACCAAATTTTGCCACTAATATAAAGTGCCATATGTCACGAAAAAACAATCTCAGAATCGCTAGCATACGTTAAAGCATCACTGAGCTATGAGCGGATAAAGTGAGACAGGTCAGATTTTGAAAAATGAGCCTGGTCATTAAGGCCCAAATAGGCTTAGTCTTGAAGGGGTTAAAGAGTCACTGTCGTATTTTTTTTTTTTGCAGAAATCAATAGTCCAGGCGATTTTAAGAAACTTTGTAATTGGGTTTATTAGCCAAATCTGCCATTATCTGCATGTAAAAAGCCTTTTCCCAGGTCCCCCCCTCCTTCCTCTTTTTCATCCACTCTGAAAAATCTGAAAATTGTGACTTGTTGCAGGAGACGTCCCCTGTCTGCTCTAGGGAGAGGGGAGGGGGGAGGAGGAAGGAGGGAGTTAGCCGGCAGCAGAAAGCAGATAACAGAGGATTACAGGCAGGAGCTGGGTGACAGCTGTAATCCGAGCTCAGACAGGTCACTGGTGACTGTCACAGGAGGTATCCCGTGAGGGATTTGTAGATTAACTCTTTGTTGTCCTGTTTTGGTCTTTTCTTTAGCTCTCTCCATAGGAGAACAATGAAGACAGGGGGGAGAGCTTCAAACTGCTTTTTCATGATAAAAATGCATTTTTCGGATAATAAACCCAATTACAAAGTTTCTTAAAATCGCCTGGACTATTGATTTCTGCAAAAAAATAATTCACGACAGTGACACTTTAAGCATTGATTCTCAGTCACACTACGGCCGCAAGACAGCCACACGCTGTGTGAACTGTCAATTAATTTCCAGCGTTGTTTGAAAACAATGGCCGAAAATAACTGACAGGTCAATTATTTTCATGGCCGTATTGAACAACGTCCATAGTTCAATACAAAGTTTGCACAACGGCCATTGTTTAAATTGATTTCAATGGAACACATTACTTTATGACCTGAACAACTGTTTTAATCTGCAACAGCGGCCATTCTTATCATAAAAAATACATTGTGTGAACATAGCCTTTTTTTAACTTTGAATTTTATTGAAAATAGATTGCTGTTTCTATACACTTTAATTAAATGGCTATAAAACAAGCATATTGGCCTTTTCACAAATGTTTAGAATGTAGGATAAGTATTGTAGGGTTGTATTGGTTAGGATGGACCTGGGCATCCATGAAGGTTGATGGTGGAGTATATATAGTTAATTATATTATGCAAGGATAAAGTTGTTGCATACCATGGTTATAATATGAAAAGCCATAAGGTTCAAATAATTTACAATCCACTAAGGTGGCCAGCAGAGGGCAGCAAAACACCTGTGAAGAATTCTAGAGGAAAAGCAACTAGGAGAAATAAAAATGCAGAATTTGTCATTCACAGAGAAAAAATTTTGGCCCAAATATAATATTTTACAGTGTTTACACACAGTCATAAATGTTTTTATGAATCTGCCTGTAACAGGAGTGAATGTTGTGCCTCTTTGGGTAGACACTGTGGGGGAGACTTATCAAACATGGTGTAAAGTGAAACTGGCTCAGTTGCCCCTGGCAACCAATCCGATTCCACCTTTCAGTCCTCACGGACTCTTTGGAAAATGAAAGGTGGAATTTGATTGGTTGCTAGGGGCAACTGAGCCAGTTTCACTTTACACCATGTTTGATAAATATCCCCCTATGTTTTTTTTTGTTTTTTTTAAAGCATAAAAGGTGGTCAGGAAAAAAGACCACTTTGGCCATCTAGTCTGCCTGTCAGAAGTTGAGCCTGGGTGCCTGACCCATGTTACCCATACTGAACCTCAGCAGGTGACAATGCTTTTACTAATGCTAGTGAATAAGGATTGAGAACAGTCTAAATCTACATGTCACATATATAACCACATACGAATTAAAGGGGTTACCCAAGATTAGAGAAACAGTGCCAATGTCCTCCTCAGTTTGTGTGTGGTATTGTACCCAAAGGTTGTGGCCTACAGTATATAGACCAAACAATATAGACATTACATTGTTGCCTTAATGGCGTGGCTTTACCAAGCATGGTCTCTCCCCACATTTTACCCTTTGTTATAATAATGATACGCAGCGCTCCATCTTACCATCAAGCCTATTGATCATATTCTACAGGGCCATTCAAATAGAGTTGAGATACATTGGCCCCCCAAGGGTTTGAATGAGATATCAGACAATATAGAGATTTGTGCAGCAAATTTACCATTAGGAGTAGTGAATTCTTTTTTTAATGCCTTGGTAGCGTCGTCCTTTTTTCAAAACGTCGCCTGGTTTCTGCGCTCAGCACCGTTTTCTTCTTATGCCCCTAGTGTAATGATATCACCTCCCCTCGATGACGTGGCCATGCTTGATTCTAATGGAGGCACGTCACTGTTACACGAGGGGCACCAGGCCCTCGGGCAAGTGCACAAGACAAAAACGGAATCTGGCAGCATTTTGAAAAAAAGAACCACACTACCAGGATCACCGGGACAAGGTAGTGGGAAAAAAATGTCGCTAACTCACTACTCCTAATGGTACATTCCTTTTAAAGGACACCTGTCACTCCCCGTGCCGGGGTGACAGGCTCCCGACCCCCTGTTAGATCCCCCTATACTTACGTTATCCCGCCGGGTCCCACTTCCTGAGCCGGTCGGGTCACGGAGATTTCAGCGCCTGAAGCCCGGCGCGCGCGCTGACAGCAGAGTCAGATGCCCATAGAGAATGAATGGGGAGTCCGATGCTCCGTCATTCTCTATGGGCATCGGACTCATCCCTCAGTGCGCGCGCCGGGCTTCGGGCGCTGAAATCTCCGTGAAGCAGGAAGCTGGACCCGGCGGGATCACGTAAGTATAGAGGGATCTAACAGGGGGTCGGGAGCCTGTCACCCCAGCACCATAGAATGGAGTCTGACCATAGAATGGAGTCTATGGCACAAGTGGAGAGTGATGCGGAAGCACGCAGAGCTGAGTCGCGGAATCCACCGCAAGTCCTCCGTGTGTTTTCCTCATATACCATAAGGGTATATGCACAATGTCGCAAAAATTCTGCCGCTTGTTTCTGAACACTCCCTCTTGGATCCCCGCCTGTCCAATAGACTCCTTTCTGTGCTTGGGCGGATTTCGTCGTCTGCCCGAAGAATGAACTTGTTCATTCTTTGGGCGGATGACGTAATCTGCCTGACCATAAAATAAAGTCCATGGGATGGGCGAAAAGTGAAGCGGCAGTGCACGGTGACGAGCAGCGGAATTCACGGCAAGTTATCCGCGTGATTTCCGTAGTGTGCACATACCCTAACTGTCCTATTCCACGGGCTGATGGGGGCCCAATCAATAATGTAAACAAGTGCCAATCTGCTAGATCGGCGCTCGTTTACTGGACCTATTACACGGCCCGATAATCGTTTAGCGAGGGCTGCAGGGACATTGTTACCGATGTCCGTGCAGCCCTTGTTTAAACAACATACATTACCTAAGCATGTTGCAGGTCTTCTCCTCCGCTCCTTCTTCCTCTCAGTCCCGCATGCAGCAGCTTCGGTGCGGCCTTTCTGAGCTGACAGACCGCTCAGCCAATCACTGGCCGTGGTGGTCCTGGCTGAGCGGTCTATCAGCTAAGACAGGCCGCTCCGAAGCTGCTGCGCGCGTGGGACCAGGAGGAAGAAGGAGCGCAGGAGAAGACCTGCAACATGCTTAGGTAAAGTATGGCACATCGCTATTCCACGCAGCGATGCATGGTTGGTGCCCGATGATTTTAGGTTTGAACCTAAAGAAACAATCAGCCAATGACATCGGCTGATCGTTGTCTCTATTCCACAAAGCGATAATCGTCCAAATCAGTCGATTATTGCTCCGTGGAATAGGACCCTAGAGCTAAGTTTACACGGAACAATTATCGGGCGAATTTTTGCGATAACGATCGCATTGAGCGATAATTGTTCCGTGTAAATGCAGCGAACGATCAAGCGATTAGCTAAAAATCTTCATTTTGATCTTTGAACATGTTAATAAATCGTTGTTGATCGTTCGCAAAAAATTCGCCGATCGTTCTGTGTAAACAGTCGTTCACTGATTTTTCCTATGTGCAAGATAGGCTTAAGCGATCGCAAAACGAATTTTCTGTACGATATATCGTTCCATCTAAATGCTGATTGTTATAAAAAAAAGAAATTGTTACTTCGAAATCGTTAATCGTACAATCGGGCGAATTATCACTCCGTGTAAACGTAGCATAAGGGTACGTTTACACAAAAAGATTTATCTGACAGATTTTGGAAGCCAAAGCCAGGAATGGATTTGAAAAGAGGATAGATCCCAGTCTTTCCTTTATGACCTGATCCCTGTTTATAGTCTGTTCCTGGTTCTGGCTTCAAAGATCTGTCAGATTAATCTGTCTGTGTAAACGCAGCATAGTGCGGCGGTAAAGAATTATTCACAGAATAACACACATTACAAAGTTATACAACTTTGTAATGTATGTTATGTCTGTGAATGGCCCCCTTCCCTGTGTCCCACCACCCCCACCCGTGTACCCGGAAGTGTGGTGCGCTATACTCACCTGTCACGTTGCCGACCGCCGTCTCCGATCTTCAGTCAGTGACGTCTTCTTCGGCCGGCCGGCGAACAGCTCCGACTGTTCCGAATGCCGGCCGCCCTCTGCAGCGTCATCCGATGCTCAGCCGCGATTGGCTGAGCATAACTGTGCTCAGCCAATCGCGACTGAGCAGCTGATGACGTGGCCACGTGGGGGTGGTGGGACACGGGGAAGGGGGCCATTCACAGACATAACATACATTACAAAGTTGTATAACTTTGTAATGTGTGTTATTCTGTGAATAATTCTTTACCGCTGCACTACCCCTTTATGTCTTACTGAAACAAATTTGTCTGTCAACAATTGGTGAATTAATTAGACTTTCATCCACTAGGTGGAGCTGTTATAATTCTCAGTGTGTCAGTTTAGACATTCAGCCACTAGGTGGAGCTGTTATGATTCTGATTGCGTCTGTTTATACTTTCATCCACTAGGTGGAGCTGTTATGATTCTGATTGCGTCCGTTTATACTTTCATCCACTAGGTGGAGCTGTTATGATTCTTTGTGTGTCAGTGGTGCTGGTCGGCTGCTGCTGAGGTAAGAGAGTTCATGCAGGGTGAGGTGCCGCATCCTCTGACGTCCACACTGCTTTACTCCCTATAACTCCACCTAGTCATCTCCTGAGAGCAGGTGTCCTCCATGGTGTATGGATAGCTGATAGGAGGGGATAGCTGGAGGGCATTTACCAACACCAGAGCGAGGCAGGAGTTTCCATAGCAACCTGTGAGGTGGTTGTTTTGTTAGGAAAATGAGTGTGGGAATCTGATAGTCTGCTACAGGCGGCTGCTCCTCTCTTCTCTGGGGGGTTTTAGCTGGAAACATGGGAAGAGGAGGAGGTTTTCAATTGTATTTTTTTTTACGTTTAACTCTTTAAGGACCAGGCCAACTTTTCGTTTTTGCACTTTTGTTTTTTCCTCCTCATGTTTAAAAGGCCATAGCGCTTGTATTTTCTCACAGACCCACATGAGCCCTTGTATTTTGCGTCACCAATTGTACTTTGCAGTGATAGAATAAATTTTTCCATAAAATATGCTGGGAAACGGAAAGAAAATTATTTTCGTAATGAAATTGAAAAAAAAAAAAGCTTTTCTTTTTTTCTTAATTTTTTTCTTTACACCATTACACCATGTCCCTTAAAGGTGTAGTGCGGCGCTAAACATTTATTCACAAAATAACACACATTACAAAGTTATACAACTTTGTAATGTGTGTTATGTATGTAAATGGTCCCCTTCCCTATGTTCACCCCACCCCGGAAGTGTGGTGCATTATACTCACCGCATTCGTGTCGACCCCCGGCCGCCATCTTGTGACAATGACGTCATCTTCGGGAGGCCGGCCAGACCGCTCCAGCCGTCCCTCATGCCAGCCCCCCTCTGCCGTCATCAGCTGCTCAGCCGCGATTGGCTGAGCACAGTTATGCTCAGCCAATGTTGCAATCTGTTTAGATCCTTTAAACGGACTGCAAAAACGCAGTGTGAACCTATCCTTACAAAGGTGGCAGTAACTATGCCACCATTTCCTCCCCAATAGCCATGCGAAACATCTGATGCATTTGTGCTACCCACAGGAAAGATTAGCAGTATGGTGGGGGTCACCTAAGAGTAGTAGTGTTGTACCACATGGCAGAATGGGGCCAATCCATGGAGCAATAATCAGCCCGATTCGACCGATTATCGCTCGGTGGAATAGAGAAAACGATCAGCCGATGATTGTGTCATTGGCTGATTGTTTATTTAGGCCCAAACCTAAAATCATCGGTCACCCACTGCGCATTGCTGTGTGGAATAGCGGTGCGCGGCGGGCGACCGACGATTCAAGCAGCATACATTACCTATCAGGGCTTCTTCTCACTACGTCTTCATCCCGGTCCCACGTGCAGCAGCAGCTTCGGTGGTGTCAGACCAGCTGCGAGTGGGACCGGGATGAAGACGTAGCGGAGGAGAAGCCCTGATAGGTAATGTATGCTGCAAGGGCTGCAAGGACATTATTAACGATGTCCCTGCAGCCCTCGCTAAACAATCATCAGGCTGTGGAATAGGCCCAGTAAATGAGCCGTTTACATTATTGATCGGCCCGTGAAATAGGGCCCTAAGGATACATTCAGACTAATATTATGGGTACTAGAAAATTGTGGCACTGAGCGATATATATAAATATATATATATATATATATATATATATATATATATATACACTCACCGGCCACTTTATTAGGTACACCATGCTAGTAACGGGTTGGACCCCCTTTTGCCTTCAGAACTGCCTCAATTCTTCGTGGCATAGATACAACAAGGTGCTGGAAGCATTCCTCAGAGATTTTGGTCCATATTGACATGATGACATCACACAGTTGCCGCAGATTTGTCGGCTGCACATCCATGATGAGAATCTCCCGTTCCACCACATCCCAAAGATGCTCTATTGGATTGAGATCTGGTGACTGTGGAGGCCATTGGAGTACAGTGAACTCATTGTCATGTTCAAGAAACCAGTCTGAGATGATTCTAGCTTTATGACATGGCGCATTATCCTGCTGAAAGTAGCCATCAGATGTTGGGTACATTGTGGTCATAAAGGGATGGACATGGTCAGCAACAATACTCAGGTAGGCTGTGGAGTTGCAACGATGCTCAATTGGTACCAAGGGGCCCAAAGAGTGCCAAGAAAATATTCCCCACACCATGACACCAGCACCACCAGCCTGAACCGTTGATACAAGGCAGGATGGATCCATGCTTTCATGTTGTTGACGCCAAATTCTGACCCTACCATCCGAATGTCGCAGCAGAAATCGAGACTCATCAGACCAGGCAACATTTTTCCAATCTTCTACTGTCCAATTTCGATGAGCTTGTGCAAATTGTAGCCTCAGTTTCCTGTTCTTAGCTGAAAGGAGTGGCACCCGGTGTGGTCTTCTGCTGCTGTAGCCCATCTGCCTCAAAGTTCGACATACTGTGCGTTCAGAGATGCTCTTCTGCCTACCTTGGTTGTAACGGTTGGCTATTTGAGTCACTGTTGCCTTTCTATCAGCTTGAACCAGTCTGCCCATTCTCCTCTGACCTCTGGCATCAACAAGGCATTTCCGCCCACAGAACTGCCGCTCACTGGATGTTTTTTCTTTTTCGGACCATTCTCTGTAAACCCTAGAGATGGTTGTGCGTGAAAATCCCAGTAGATCAGCAGTTTCTGAAATACTCAGACCAGCCCTTCTGGCACCAACAACCATGCCACGTTCAAAGGCACTCAAATCACCTTTCTTCCCCATACTGATGCTCGGTTTGAACTGCAGGAGATTGTCTTGACCATGTCTACATGCCTAAATGCACTGAGTTGCCGCCATGTGATTGGCTGATTAGAAATTAAGTGGTAACGTGCAGTTGGACAGGTGTACCTCATAAAGTGGCCGGTGAGTGTGTGTATATATTATTTTTTTTTTTTTTTTTTTTTAAAGTTTTATACCATGACAAAAACCATAATCCACAGAATAGTTAGCATATCATTTAGAATACATGGTGTAAAATTTTTTCTCAATTTCACAGTTTTTCCTATGCTTTATAAGGCAGCACTCTTACTGTACAAGTGTCCGCAGTTATTTCTTTATGTATAATTAACAGGCTGGCACATGAAGTCTTGCAGGGATAACCCTTATACAACATGTACATTGCTTCAAGGAATGTGCGGAATTTGTGGAGAACAAAAACCAACCCCTCCGGAATCCTTTTCATTGGCTGTTACCATGAGATTATTATACCACCTTCCCCTCCTAATACCTATGAAGTATGAAGGGATTAATAGGGACAGTTTTCAGCGAATGAACAAACTAAACAGAATAAAAGTGTGCATTTACTTTAGGAAACTCATTTTAATGGTGGATGAGGAATTACATTGGTGTTTCCTCTGTATTCCCAATTACAGTAAAGTGAGAGGTGCTGCTGATCTTTTAGAGGTCTGCTTTATTTAGGAAAAACAATAAACAGGGTTAATGTTCAGCACTGCCTTAATCTTCCTAACCCCTCGTGTACTGAACTTGCGGCGGATTTCTAGTTTTTTTTTCTCCCTGTTTATAATATATTTTATATGTAGGTATGGTCGAGCACTTGATGCCTTGTAGCTGCAGTACTGAAGACATTGCGCTCACCATTAACGGAGGTAAGTGACGTGTAGCGGTTGTCAGGATGCAGGAAACGACCTTTAAGATAACATTGTGCAAATAGTCGACTGTTGACATTGCAGATGCCCATTTTCCATTTCTCTTGCAGCAACGTTAACATTAGTTTTATTTGGAGCCGAAAGTGAGTGGCGTGTTTACTAAGGAGTACAGCTCACTATCACGAAATAGGACCATGGAAATGGGAGTAGCATGACTAGTTATTCAACAACATTTTTATGTTCCTTAACCCATATACATATATC
Organism: Dendropsophus ebraccatus; assembly: GCF_027789765.1. Lineage (NCBI taxonomy): Eukaryota > Metazoa > Chordata > Amphibia > Anura > Hylidae > Dendropsophus > Dendropsophus ebraccatus. The sequence continues at coordinate 116,198,912 of NC_091460.1, forward strand.
TAAAGGAGAACAAATGTGCTGTTTTTAGTAAAGTAGATCAGGCTGGGTTTACACTACGTTTTTTTCATCCGTTTAAAAAAAAAAAAAAAAACCTGATGAAAAACGGATGTATTTGTGTGCATCCGTTTTGATCCATTTTTCCATTGACTTCCATTATAAAAAGAGGATCAAAAAGTAGCATTGCATTGCATCGTTTTTTCCATCCGTTTTGAAAAAAAACAGATCAAACGGCATGTTTTTTTGAGTATACACAAATACATAGCTGACCAAACGCAGTGTGAACCCAGACTAACAGTTTAAAGAGAAAAACAAGCAAAAATCAGATGCATAGGGAAGAAAAGAAGAAAATTGGTCCAGTGATGTACACTGGACCATTTTTCTTCTGTTCTTCCCTATGCATCTGATTTCTTCTTGGTTTCCTCTTTAGGCTGGGTTCTCACACAATATATTTCAGTCAGTATTTGGTCAGTATTTTGCAACCTCAACCAGGAGTGGATTGAAAACACAGAAAGGATCTGTTCACACAATGGTGAAATTGAGTGGATGGCCGCCATATAACAGTAAATAACGGCCATTATTTCAATATAACAGCCGTTGCCTTAAAATAACAGCAAATATTTGCCGTTAAATGGCGGCCATCCACTCAATTTCAACATTGTGTGAACAGATCCTTTCTGTGTTTTTAATCCACTTCTGGTTTTGGTTGCAATATAAGGACTAAAATACTGACTAAAATATACTGTGTGTGAACCTAGTCTTAGGGTACAAACACACGCAGCAGATCCGCAGCAGATTTGATACTGTGTTTAGTTATTTAGATCCAATCTGCTGCGTATCGCAGCAGTAAATACGCAGCGTATATGCCATGTGTGTTTGTACCCTTATAAGGCTGGGTTCACACTACGTATATTTCAGTCAGTATTGTGGTCCTCATATTGCAACCAAAACCAGGAGTGGATTGAAAACACAGAAAGGATCTGCTCACACAATGTTAAAATTGAGTGGATGGCCGCCATTTAATGGCAAATATTTGCTGTTATTTTAAAACAACGGCTGTTATACTGAAATAATGGCTGTTATTTACTGTTATATGGCGGCCATCCACTCAATTTCAACATTGTGTGAACAGATCCGTTCTGTGTTTTTAATCCATTCCTGGTTTTGGTTGCAATATGAGGACCACAATACTGACTGAAATATACGTAGTGTGAACACAGCCTTAAACTGTTAGGCTGGGTTCACACTATGTTTTTGCAGTGCGTTTTTTACATCCTTTTAATGCAGAAAAAACTGATGCATTTGTGTGCATCTGTTTTGATCTGATTTTTCCGATAACAACTGTAAGCGAGCGCCGATCTAGCATCGTTCTGTGTAATATGGTGAACGATTACAGGTTAACGATAAACAATCTCGTTTGCAATCATTTATTGTTAGTCGTTAATCGTTAAAAATCACTCTGTGTAATAGGACCCTAGATATCCTTACATAGTCTTACATAATCAGAGCACATTTATTATTTGTTTTAGAGATTTTTTAGAAACTTTTGTGTTACGTCTGACAAGAGGGCTGCGTGTTTGGTGAAAATGGAGCAGGGCAAATAGGTGGTCTGAGACCCCGATTTATCAAGCTGTGTTTAATAGAAACTGGTATGAACTGCCACATTGAGGATTACTGCTGGATACACTTCTATGTCTCCCCCAGTGTGTCCCAGCAATTATATGACATTATAGTTTTTATGCAGGTTTTACACACAGCTTTTTTTTCTAAACTGGCACCGCAGTGTTTGTGGCAAAATCCGATGTGGATCCAACAGGAAAGAGAAGAACATTTATATTTTCCATCCCATTTTAATCCACTTAATCCACTGCTGTGGCCGTATTCAGAGAAGATACTGCTGTGTGTGATTCCAGGCTTAGACACTGTATGTTCACAAACTGTATTTGTCTCTTAACCAACGGCTGTTGTTGCAGAGTGCAACAATGGCCGCTGTTTAACAGCTCAATTGCATGGCAGTATATGGAACAACGGGCGCAGTGTACGCACACTGTATACACTACAGCCATTCTCTGCGGCCGCACAAAATAGAGAGGTCTATTTTGTACGGCCGCTATTAAGTGAACAACCGCCATACAAAATAGGCTGTGCTCATAATGTAAAGTACGGCTCCCGGCCGTACTTTACACTGTCATCTATGGCAGATTGAAGCGTGAGCACACCTGTGTGCCCCCATTCTAATTAAAATAAAGTGATGTTCATCCAGCTGATACTGCAGTATTGGCCAGGTGAACATGTCGGACATCGTCCGTTGTTTGACACGGCCGCGTCAAACAACGGCCAATGTTCATACACTGTGTAAGCATGGCCTTAAGGTGCCAGGTACCTATAGTTTACCCCCAAATGCTCAGCATTTGATTACCTGTGGCTGGAGAAGTTGGATGCAGCCCTAGGGACCCCAGGAAAACATGGATACAGTTGTGAGTAAAAAATAAATATATAAATAATTGTTTTGTAAAAGCTGCTGCAATGCTGTAGGAAAAAAAATCCTGTGTTTTCTGTGTATAGTGATGAGATTTACAGTGCACCAGACTCATGTGGGTTTTGCTGTGTATTTCTGACAAATTCTGCCAAATCTGGAATATTCACTGGTGCCTAGTGTAACACCAGCTGTAAATACGGCCCTGGGTGTAATACAGAACAAGTATTACATTGTCTTTTGAAAAATTATATATATATGTGTGTGTATGTATTTATACAGTGGTACCTTGGTTTAATAGTAACTTGGATTAAGAGAGTTTTGCAAGAAGAGCTCACAGTTTTTTAAAATTGTAACTTGGTTTAAGAGCATTGCTTTGGTGTAAGAGCTCCCTGTACTGGGTGGGAGGGGAAGTGGGGGAGGGACATGGCCTGCATAGGTGGTCTACAGCCCTGTACTCTGACCCAGGAAGTCTCGCTCACTTTTCAAATCCTAGCAGATCCACTTCAGGCTGGGGCTTGCATCAGGGGACAGGACAGTGGAGGTAATCTCTCTGTAGCTGTAACCCCTCTCTCTTCCTGGACAGAGAGTGCTGCATGTATGTGCCCACATCTGCCCCGCTCATTCCTTCATGCTCCCTGCAGTCTCTGTCCGCCCTTGTGTTTCCCATCCTCTCCATTACTGTACAGTAACTTAACCCTTTCCCGCACGAGGACGTAACTGTACGTCCTCATGTGGGTGCGGGCGTTCAGAGCGGGGCCGCGCGGCGACGCTTGTAGCCCGGGACCGCCGGTATTAGCGGGCACGGTCCGATCGCCGTGCCCGCTAATACAGTAATCAGATGCAGCTGTCAAACATGACAGCTGCATCCGATTACCGGATACAGCATTTCCCTGGTGTCTAGTGGCGGAGATCGCTCCTCCGGGACGTTGTCCCGGAGGAGCGATCTCCCTGTCTGATGCCGGCCGGGGACTCGTCCAAGATGGCGCCGTCCCCGGCTCGGCACTTGTATGTTTCCGGCTGCAGCAGCCGAAAGCAAACGAGTGCCGATCTCATTGATCTTAGCTGTATATCTATACAGCAAAGATCTCAATGAGAGATCAAAGTATATATACTAGAAGTCCCCCAGGGGGGCTTCTAGTATATGTGTAAAAAAAAAAGTGTTGTTTATAGTAAAAAGCCAAATCCCCTAATAAAAGTCTGAATCACCCCCCTTTTCCCAGGTTTTAAATAAAAGTAAACAAATAAATAAATAAACATGTTTGGTATCGCCGCGTGCGTAATCGCCCGAACTATTAATTAATCACATTCCTGATCTTGCACGGTAAATGGCGGCAGTGCAAAAAAATCCCAAAGTGCAAAATTGCGCATTTTTGGTCGCATCAAATCCAGAAAAAATGTAATAAAAAGCGATCAAAAAGTCGTATATGCGCAATCAAGGTACCGATAGAAAGATCACATCGTGGCGCAAAAAATGACACCTCACACAGCCCCATAGACCTGAGGATAAAAGCATTATAAGTCAGGGAATGGAGCGATTTTAAGGAACGTATATTGGTTAACAATGGTTTGAATTTTTTACAGGCCATCCGATACAATATAAGTTATACATGTTATATATCGTTTTAATCGTAACGACTTGAGGAACATGCATAACAAGTCAGTTTTACCCCAGGGCAAATGGCGTAAAAACACATTTCCCCCAAATAAAAGAAATGCGTATTTTTTTTCAATTTCACCACACTTTGAATTTTTTTCTGGTTTCGCAGTGTTCTTTATGCAAAAATTCAGCCTGTCATTGCAAAGTACAATTAGTGACGCAAAAAATAAGGGCTCATGTGGGTCTCTAGGTGTAAAAATGCAAGTGCTATGGCCTTTTAAGCACAAGGAGGAAAAAACGAAAATTAGCCTGGTCCCGAAGGGGTTAATAATATCACATATTCTGCTGTTTCTGAATGTTTGTTTCATTTGTTTAGCATGTTATTCAGAATAATTAATTATTATTTTTGGGGTGTGGAACCAATTGTCTGCATTTCTATGCTTTCTTATGGGAAAATATGCTTTGGTGTAAGAGTGGATTTGGATTACAAGCACGGTCCCTGAACGAATTATGTTTATAACCCTAGGCACCACTGTATATATATTTTTGTTTTTTGTTTTTTTTGTTTGTTTGTTTATGAAAAAAGAGACCTGAGAATCCTTTTATATTACACGTATATTACACAATATTGTTTACAAACTAAGAAAAAGAAGATAGTTTTCTGGTGCATTTACACAGTAATATCAATGTGATATTGGGAGGGCAGAGCCGTCTGTGCACTGCTCTCTCCACAATGACAGGCTGTACACTACACTATGTAATAGTACTCCACGGAAATACTTAACCATTTACTCTGATGCTATTTATGCAAGACCTCACATCAGACAGAAGAAAAGGTATCTTGCTTCTTGCACATACCCTGTACTTTACTCGTCATGTATTGACTTCATGTTCATATACAGTCCTAATCACGGATGAGAGTAACTTCCTTCTTATAAATGCTGGATGACTGTAAGGGTTAACGCATGAGAAGCCGCATCCTGCCAGCTGTAAGCATTTAGGTTTCCGGAGATCCTGAGCACAATTCCTCTCCGTAGCAACATGGCCGCCTCCATATAGGTAACGTGTTTTTGCTTTCTTGCTTTGTGTTGTTCTCACGGTTATTTTATAGTTGAGCAGATGCGTACATAATGTTGGTGTTTGAGGCTTCTTTTATGGGTTGCTTTGTTCAGGCATGATGCTGTCCTGTGACATAGGTATATACCAGATACCTGTGCTGTTACTGTTCTCCTTGTGTCGTATGTTTCTTCTACATCTACTAACAATACAGTGCGTACTTGTGGCTTCAGTCTCTTGGCAGAGTTTGATCAGCCTGAGCTGGAAGACGCTATTCCAACTTCTTTAGCTCATCTGTTTTTGCTTCTTAGAAAACCCCTTTTAAGGCTATGTTCACACATAATATTTCCCGTCAGTAATTTTTCAACCAAAATCAGGAATGGAACTGGCAGGGCAGAATTATAATGAAAAGATTTGCACAGCTTATGTGTTTTCAACCCACTCCTGGTTTTGGTTGAAAAAGACTATGAAAATACTATTCAGCAAGGGACCACAAGACATTTCAGGAGGACCCATGGGGAGTATGGATGGGTAAGACTAGCATGTTTATTATGCAGTACATAAGGGATGCAATATATAAATATATTGGTTAGGTATAGCACGACTATCATGCCGCATAGGATTACCTCACATGCTACAGTATATTGCTGCAACACTATACACTAAAGAGAGAACAAGCTGAAATATGTTAGCTGGACACACATCTGTCTGTATTGTCTCTGCTTTGACATGTGTAAATTATATGATATACACTCACCGGCCACTTTATTAGTTACACCTGTCCAACTGCACGTTACCACTTAATTTCTAATCAGCCAATCACATGGCGGCAACTCAGTGCATTTAGGCATGTAGACATTGTCAAGACAATCTCCTGCAGTTCAAACCGAGCATCAGTATGGGGAAGAAAGGTGATTTGAGTGCCTTTGAACGTGGCATGGTTGTTGGTGCCAGAAGGGCTGGTTTGAGTATTTCAGAAACTGCTGATCTACTGGGATTTTCACGCACAACCATCTCTAGAGTTTACAGAGAATGGTCCGAAAAAGAAAAAACATCCAGTGAGCGGCAGTTCTGTGGGCGGAAATGCCTTGTTGATGCCAGAGGTCAGAGGAGAATGGGCAGACTGGTTCGAGCTGATAGAAAGGCAACAGTGACTCAAATAGCCAACCGTTACATCCAAGGTAGGCAGAAGAGCATCTCTGAACGCACAGTACGTCAAACTTTGAGGCAGATGGGCTACAGCAGCAGAAGACCACCCGTTACTAGCATGGTGTACCTATTAAAGTGGCTGGTGAGTGTATATGCCTTGGCTGCGTCCTTCCTGGAGGGATATCTGGCTAGTCCTGTGTTTTGAGACTCTTCAGTGAGGCCCCACAGGCTTTTCTTTTGCAGATTCATGTTTCCCAGGGTGCAATGCACTTAGGATTTCACTGCATTGAGCGCTTTCACTAGCACCCAGCAGTGTTTTGGCATTGCTCCCACCTAGCCAGAGTCCTGCTCCACACTGACGAGGGACAACACCCCGAAACAGCTGTCTGTGGATGGATACCTGGCCTTGGTTTTTCCCTTGTCATTACATTGACTTATAGGGCCACTTAATATGGTGGTTTTGGTGGTTTCCTTACAGGAGCCACCCCTTGGCTGGGTCCTTCCTGGAGGGATATCTGGCTAGTCCGGTGTTTCGAGACTCTTCAGTGAGGCTCCACGGGCTCTTCTTTTGCATTTATTTATTGGAGCTTTATATAGTTGAGTAGTTTTTCTACTTGTTTGATGAATGTAAGATATTGGCTGTGTATGGATTTAGAACTGTGGCCTTTTTGAATGGAATGCCAGACACAATCCATACAGCCATTATGATCCTTTTATTTTGTTGATCACCAGGGGTCCTGAGGGGACCTACTGATCAAACCACATTGGTGGGCTAGTATAAAGAATGACCTTCAATGTTTAACTCCTAGAGAGCCGATTTACGTATTACCCATAAACTAGTGATGTATATAATTTCAGAACCACGATACATCAAGAATTATATATACAGTATATACACTGCTGAAAAGAAAGGGACATTCAAATAGCACATCCTAGATCTGAATGGATGAAATATTTTCATTGAATACTTTGTTCTGTACAAATTGGAATGTGCTGACAACAATATCACACAAGAATAATCAATGGAAATTAAATTTATTACCCAATGGAGGCCTGGATTTGGAGTCACACCCAAAATTAAAGTGGAAAAAAACACTCCAGGCTGATCCAATGTTGATGTAATGTCCTTAAAACAAGTCAAAATAAGGATGAGTATTGTGTGCGGCCTCCACGTGCCTGTATGACCTCCCTACAAAGCCTGGGAATGCTCCTGATGAGTTGGCGGATGGTCTACTGAGGGGTCTCCTCCCAGACCTGGACTAAAGCATCTCCTGGACAGTCTGTGGGGCAACGTGACGTTGGTGGATAGAGCGAGACATGATGTCCCAGATGTGCTGAATTGGGTTCAGGTCTGGGGAACGGGCGGGGCAGTCCATAGTCCATTCAATGCCACATACTCCAGCCACATGAGATCTAGCATTGCCCTGCATTAGGAGGAACCCAGGGCCAACCGAACGTTTTTGCGAGCGTGGATGGTGGGTTGTACCTGGTAAGTTTAGCACTGGTGAGGCTTTACATACAGTACAGTGCTGTATAAGACTGCTGGAGAGCGTATACAGTGCAGTAGTAGTACAGGCAGTGCACCACCATCTCCCATACATTACATTGCTTGGATGGGGGGCACGCTATACAGTAAAGGATAGGTGATGAGTTGGTGACTACTGTACTATAATTGCTGGTTCTGATGAACATTTCTTATGTTTAATGTCCTGCACAGTATAGTGCTGTTCTGTACTGTAGTGATTATACTGAGCACTTATTAGTATATTAAATTAGTATTGTAGGGAATTATTGGTGGCTGCTGGAACCAATTAATCACATTTACATTATTTCCTATGGGAAGACACTGCTTGGTTCTCAAACTGCCTTCCGGAACCAATTAAGTTCGAGAAACGAGGTACCACTGTGTGTGTATAAATAACATAGTTATCAAATAAATATTCTTAGGCTATGGTCATACACTCTTAAAATAATGTCCACTTTTATTGGATGTTTTTTTTTCTTAACAACAAATAACGCTGCCCCTTATTGTATAACTATTGCTATTATTCAAAAAAGGTGGTTGTTTTAAAATAATTTTTTTTTTTTGTTAAATGACGGGCGTTAAATAAGCGTCTGTTGTTTCGATGGTGTTCAAACCTAGTCTTAGGGTCCTTTTACACACACAGATATCTGTAAAATTTTTGAAGCTAAAGCCAGGAACAGACTATAAACAGAGAACAGGCCATAAAGGAAAGAATGAGATTTCTCCTCTTTTAAGATCCATTCCTGGACCCTTCGCCTGTCTAGTCTAAGTATACTATGTTAGAGAACTGGTAATTAAATTATACTTTTAATTTTTTTTTTTTGCTTTCTCTATTTGAAAAAGAAACTGCACAATTATCAGATATTTAGTGTAGTGTTCAGTCTACTAATTGGAGACTAGATGGAAATCCAGCATCAGAATGACATTGCTTGTTACTTGATGCAAAACAAATGACATCAAGAGAGAAATGGGCAGGTTGTTAGGACGACCAGGTTCCTCAGGAGCCCATTAATGTACATCCCGAGTTACTGCGACAAGTCTCTGCTAGCTTCACCTGGTGCGGCTCTGGGAAGAAAGACTAGATTATAATCTAGGAGCGATTATATATATTATATTTATATATATCTGCAGCCACATCGGAAAGGTATTTTATCTCATTCCTGTCTTCTGTTTACATAATTTTTTCCGTTATTGATCTGCTGTGTGTAGTTGCTGTTCTTGTACAGCTTTTTTCACCCTCCTTGCTCTCTTGTATAATGCTGTCACCCCCAAGAATGGTTTTGGAAGAGTTAGGCTATGCTTTTTTGAGTCTAAAAAAAAATTTTTGTGCTGTTTTTTTTAACACTTTTTATCCTTTTATTAGGTTGCAATAATTTGCTTGCAATTTTAGGGTGCCTTCACACCTACCGACTCGCAGCGTTAATAACGATGCGAGTCGGCTAGGTCCTGGCAGATCACTGTCATTACATACACGCAGCGGTCTGAACGACCGCTGCGTGTATGTAAATCTGCCGACCGCTTAACCCCTTCTGATGCCGCCCGCCTCCCCTGCTCCGCTCTGTATACATTTACCTGTCCTCGCTGCACGGGGTCCCTGCGTCCTGCTCTCCCGCCCGGCTGATCAATGTGTTGCCCTGCCACAGCCACTGATTGGCCGGGCGGGAGAGCAGGACGCCGGGACCCCGTGGAGCGAGGACAGGTAATGTATACAGAGCTGGAGCGGGAGGCGGGCAGCATCAGAAGGGGTTAAGCGGCCGGCAGATTTACATACACGCAGCGGTCGTTCAGACCGCTGCGTGTATGTAATGACAGTGATCTACCAGGACCTAGCCGACTCGCAGCGTTATTAACGCTGCGAGTCAGTAGGTGTGAAGGCACCCTTAATATAATACTTAATAAGCAATGCTCTTAAACCAAGTTACAATTTTGAAAAACTGTGAGCTCTTAAACCAAAACACCACTGTATTAATCAAAAGCTTGCCCAACCAGTTTAGTGTGTTTGAAGTTTTATCCCTTGAATTAAGGGTAAAGCCATAAAGCAGTCCTACCCATAAGGCCTCATAAATGAATCCATAATTGCGGATCCGCAGTTACGGACAAATTTAGGACACATTGGTTTCTATTGGGCTATTAACACTGTCCATAGGTCTACAGATCCGCAATCTTTGTCCATAGGAGTTTATGGGAGAGTCTGTAATTTTTGCATAATTTTTATGGAAGTAACATCCGCAAATAATACTGATCACAGAAGCAATTACAGACTATGTTTTTGTGGATTGTAGACATAATATCGGTCCTGAAAAATCACTGAACGTTTGAAGGAGGCTAAGGCTTGGATCACACTGATTTTCTGTATGGATTTGGACATGTATTAAGAAAACCTGGTACAATGCATGTCCCATTGTTTCCAATGGGAATATAAGCAGCAGTTCACACTGTGAAAATCCAAGGCAACCAGGATGTGAATTAGCCTTTAAATATAGCAGATTTGCAAACAAAACTATAATAAAATATGTGAGGGAAAGAATGCAAATACAAGGCAGAAATCATTAGAGGTCACCCTCAGAGATTCTGCATATTTTCTCATTAGAGAACGACACCATAACCTAAGGGCTATGTAGACCTCACCATAACATGTAAAAACCTCAGGACCGTATGGAGCTTACACAATGATGTATTTACAGTAGTTGTTTGTATTGAAGGGGAACTCCGGCAACATTTTTGTTCCTTTATATCAGGGCTGGTGAACCTTTGGCCTTCCAGCTGCTGCAAAACTAGCTTTGGCTGTCCAGGCATGATGGGAATTGTAGTTTTTTAAAAGCTGGAGGGTCAAAGGTTCCTCATTCTTGATTTATATGAACTGAAGTCAGAAAGTTATATATATATATATATATATATATATATATATATATATATATATATATGTGTGTGTGTGTAATTTACTTCTATTTAAAAATCTCAACCCTTCCAATACTTATCAGCTGCTGCATGCCCTGCAGGAAGTGGTGTATTCTTTCCAGTCTGACGCAGTGCTCCTCTGCCACCTCTGTCTCTGGCAGGAACTGTCCAGAGCTGTAGCAAAAGCTCTTAGAAAACTATTCCTTGTTCAGGAACATGGACGGAGATAGCAGCAGAGAGCACTATGTCAGACTGGAAAGAATATACCACTTCCTACAGGTCATACAGCAGCTGATAAGTACTGGTAGACTTGATATTTTTAAATAGAAGTCATTTACAAATCTGTATAACTTTTTGACATCAGTTGATGTGAACGAATTTTCTTTTGAGTACCCCTTTAAATAGAAATAACAAAGATTCTACTATGATTTACACCAGTTTAACACAAGTGCATGACTCCATTTAGTAGCCATGCGTTTAGAACCAAAATATCGACTGAATCTTTTAAATTGTCATTTCTCATTTGAATTGACAAAATGAATAAAAATATTAAATATTAAAATAAATAATATAAATATTAAAATAAATATAAATATTAAAATGAATTAAAAAAAATAATAAAAACTTGAAAATGAGGTAAAATAAAATTACAAGATCTATATATGTCAAACCATAAAAACTTACTAACACTCCCAGCCCCGTCATGGCACTGTGTAGTCTTTATGATCTGTAACTGCAGCCCAGCTGCTGTTCACTTGGGCAGGTGGTTTTAATGTTATGGCAGAACAGTGGTTACAAACACGCACACACCAGTGCACCAGCTGTGAAACTATACTGCAGGTTAGGTTGGACGTCACTGCTGTTTCTGGTTGATAACCTAGTCGTCAGTTTTCCATATCTTCTCTAGAGATTACATGCATGTCACATGTGGCCAGGCCAGCAAAGAAAGCTGCACTGTCAGTAGCCACTATCACTAGTGGAGTATAGAGCTGCAGCAAGGAGCGTTCTACTGTGGTGAGTGCAGAACGCCTGTATATTTCACCTTCCCTGCTATTCTAGTGGTGCCCATAAGTGAGTGTATATTCTTAGCTTTATATAGTACTGTATCCAATGTAGACTAGTAACTGTGTGAAAGTGGAAAATAATTAGAATTTTCCCATAGCAACTAAGTTACTTATGATAGAGACTTTCAGGTACGCGGTCATAAGCTTAATGGACATGATTGTGTTAATGGATCTAGATTTATTAATATAGTTATTACCCAAACCTGATTATTTAATGAAATGGAGTATTTAGTGATGGCCTCATGCACATGGCAGAGCTGAGGTGTGGTGCTCGGTGTGGCTCCATACTGTGCTGATAGTGTCCTCCGCATACAAGACCACACAATACAGTGACTGATTAGAAACTTTTTGTTTTTGCTCTTGTCCAATTTACTTTGTCGTTTAAAATCAGAAGCATGCCGAGATACCCTGGGACCCCTTAGAATTCTGTAGGCATGAAATTATGGTATAGGTCTTAAATAGGTTTTCCAATGTCATCATTTGTTGATCAGAATGAAGGATCGCTAGTAGAGTTGAGCAAACTTTAAGCACAGCTTTGTATGCGAAAAAATTTAATTAAAAAAACCGCTACAACCACAAAAATGCCATAAAAATAAGTCTGAACCTCCCCCTATTATCACATGGACTCCGGGGCAGCGCCACAGACATTCAGGGACTAGAGCAATTGCACGAGTATTATAAAAGGAAAAAAGTCCATGGCAAAATCCAATCCCGTAAAAATTATTTCCTTTATTTAAATCCACAGATAAAATATAAATCCATCGTTAAGGTTGCAACGCGTTTCGACATAACACGCGTCCTAATCACTGCAAAACTTCAAGCACGCTCGTGTTCGTTCGAGCCCGTGCGTGCAGCATTTGAGTAGCGGTGGTCGAAGTTAGACGCAGCCTTAGGGAGTCCTGGAAAACATGGATACAGTCGATGGCTTTGTTCAAACTATGTATTTTTTATGACAAGAACGGCTGTTGTTGCCGATTAAAACAATGGCCGTTCTTGCCATAGAAATGTGCTGCATTGAAACCAATTAAAACAACGGCCGTTGTTCAATACGACTGTGAAAATTATTGACCTGTCAATAACTGACTGTCTCCCGGCCATAGTGTGACTGAGAATCAATGCTTTTTTTTTTAATTTATATTTATTTATGAAAAATTTCCATAATTATGCCAAATACAGAAAAGACATTTCAGCAAACATAACTGCCTACCCGTATAACAAAAATTTTAATACATAAACCCCCCCCCCCCACCCCCACCCACCCTGGACAGAAAGAGTGAGAAGAGAAAAAAAAAACAAAAAAAAAAAAAACAAAGGACTTTAAATATACTATCCCTCCTGAACCCATTTTCCCCAGAAACACTGAAATTTATAAGCGCCATTATTTTTCCTTACATACCAAACTCGTTCATAGGACATGATTTTATTAACCAGATTAATCCATTCTGAGACAGAGGGAGGAGTAGCTGTTATCCAATTTCTAAGAATAACTAACCTAGCGTAAAAAAGCGCCCTTATAATTAATTTCTCATGTCTCTTGATACCACTAGAGTCCCCCAGGATTAGAGTAAGCGGATCCCTGGGAATCTTCAATTGAAGCCTGCGGTCAAGTGTATCGCAGACGTCTTTCCAATACTCCCCAACGCTGTGACAGGACCAAAGCAAATGCACAATATCAGCATTTTCCAATTCACATTTGGGACATTGAGCTTTTTCTGAAATACCTATTCTACCCCATTGTCTAGGGGAGTAATAAACACAATGTAACAATTTAAACTGAATAAATTTATGGGCTTCACAAAGGGATACCCTATTTAGATTTCCAAGGATCCGCTCACGCCCCTCCTCACCTATATCACCCAAGAAGCCGCTCCACCTGGACCAACATTTGTCTGTCGCTTTGCAGGGAACCTCCATAATCAGGGATTTATATATGAATGAAAGGGACTTCTTGCCTGCCGGATCAGCAACCAAATTATTAAACAAAACCGAACTACAAATTTTAAAACCGAGTGCCTCCCCAGAGTGAATTTTTGCAAATTCTAATTGTTTATAGAAAAAACAGTGAGAAGTGTCCAAACCATATATCTCCTTAAGTACCTGAAACTTAATAAGTGATCCATTTTCAAATATCTGACCAACCCGAGTAATGCCTTTCCCTATCCAAAAAGAAGAACTAGGGATATTGAGAAAAGAGTGCAAAAAAGAGTTATTCCAAATAGGAGTGAGATAAGTGCTCCCCACTATCCCACATATATTTTTAATATATACCCAAACCTTATTAATAAGCAAACAAAATTGGATCCTCTTAAAGGTTCCTTCCAACAGATTTCCCGACTCCAACAACTCAAACCAGTTATCATGTTTACTCAAAAACAATAATTGTGCAAACACCACATAATTAGTTCCCTTAAGAATACGTGAAAGATGTGCAGCAACAAAATAAAGCCGAAGATTCGGCATGCCAAAGCCACCCCTACAACTTGGAGCGGCGAAGGCAGAATACTTCAGCCTAACCCGCTTCCTGCCCCATATCAAACTCCCAAGCTTCACTTCGATCCGACGGATCCAGGCATTGCTAATCCAGATTGGAGCGGCTCCAAAGAAGAACAGCAGCTGAGGTAAAACTACCAATTTTATGATTGCAGCTCTATCAACCATGGTAAGCGGTAGCCTAGTCCAGATTTTAATACGCTTGTCTAGATTCCGCTCAAATGGTGACAGATTGGCAGGCCCAAATTTCCCTGGGTCTCTAGTGATAAGCACCCCTAGGTACTCTAATGCATCCGATTTCTTAAGAATCCTAACTTTCCCTATGGGGTCTTCTATTTCTTCATCTAATGGGAACAGGCAAGACTTCCCCCAATTAATCTCCAAACCTGAAAAGCGACCATAATCCTCTAAGGCGGAGACAAACCCCGGAAGAGCTCTCACCGGCTCTCTCATGAACAACAGAACATCATCCGCATAGAGTAGGATTTTACTCGAGTCGCCACCAAGGCCAAAGCCCTGGAATTCCGCATGTCGTCTTACCCATTCCGCCAGAGGCTCCATATAGACTGCAAATAGTAAAGGGGAGAGAGGACACCCTTGACGGGTTCCTCTAGACAAGCTGAAAGAACGGGAAAGAGAGCCGTTAATAATCAATCTAGCCATGGGGTCAGAGTACAGCAACTTGACCCAGTCTAAAAAGGAACCACTAACCCCCATTTTTTCAAGAACTGACCAAAGAAAACCCCACTCCACCCTGTCAAACGCCTTAGTAGCATCGAGTGACAGGATGGAGCGGGGCCCAGGGCCGTCCGACTGAATGGCAGCGAATACCTTTAAGATGTTATCATGAACAGTTTTGTGCGGCATAAAGCCTCCCTGTTCTTCCCCAATAATACTAGTAATAACGGAGTTTAACCTCCGAGCCAGAATCTTAGCTAGTAATTTAACGTCAGTATTAAGGAGAGATATTGGGCGATAAGATGATATCTCAACAGGATCCTTTCCCCTTTTTTTAATTAATACTATGTGAGCTTCTCTCATAGACTGAGGTAGCCTCCCTCCCTTCAAGGATTCATTAAAAACATCCAGAAGAATGGGCAAGACGACACCAGATAATTCCCTATAGAACTGTAACGGCAGTCCATCCGAACCAGGGGAGGAATTGCCAACAAAAGAGCCGAGCGCCTCACCGAGCTCCGCCAGGGTAATATCTCCGCACAGAGCCTCCTTCTGCTCCGAGGATAAAACTGGTAAGTCCAGCTTACTCAAAAATAATGATTGCTCCTCAGTATTAGGGGAGGCCTCCGACTGATAGAGTTTGGAAAAAAAGGAGACAATCTCATCCTCAATCTCCAAATCGGTATTTACCATTACCCCTCCCTGCGTTTTCAATGCTCTGAGGGGGGACTTCTCTAAATTACCCTTAAGAATATTCGCCAGGATCCTATTGGGTTTTCCCCCTGCAGTAAAGTTACTCTGGCCCTGGAAAAAAATTCTATGCTGGGCTTTTTCTCTCAGAAGAGTCTCATAGTTCTTTTGGGCAGTTTGTAACGCCAGCCAGGACTCCTGTGAGTCATTTTGCTCATACCGTAATTTTTCCATCTCTACCTCCTCCAACGCAACCTGTTCCTTTTTTCTAAAATCTCTCTTCTTAACCAGGATATCTCTAAAAAAAATACCTCTCATGTATGCTTTCAGCGCGTCCCAGGCAATTATAACCGGAGTGGATGTCTTATTGACGGACCAGAACCATGATATTTCACTACAGAACTCTTTATTTTTTTCAAGAACACTAAACCAGTGTGGGTTCATCCGAAATGGACTGCGGGTCCTTTCATTTGTGACAAATTCGACCTCCAGTAAAATCGGAGAATGATCCGACACTGATCTAGGTTCCGATTTAATTTTCTTTATAAAAGGAACAGAGTTCTCCTCACAGATAACCAAGTCTATCCTAGAGGCCGCTTGGTGAGAAGTACTAAAACAGGTAAAGCCCGTAATCGCAGGGTACAGCCTGCGCCATGCGTCGACCCAACCCGCCTCGGAGCAAAACCTCCTGAGAGGGGTGGGGCCAAGGCCACAGCCAGTCGACCGCCCTCTGCGGTCCCTCTGAGAGTCCCATACACAATTATAATCCCCCATTGAGTAGAGTGCAGTATATTCCTTGTTATTCGCAAACCTAATCAACGCTTCCAATACTGCCGTTCTAAAGGGAGGAGCAATATAAATAAAAGACAAAATCACCGCCACCCCATTTAGCTTGCCATAAAGAAAAATATATCGGCCCTCCGAGTCAATTTTCTTACAAGTCAAATCAAAATCAATTGCTTTATGAACATAAACTGAGACGCCAGAGGAAAAGGAGGACAAGGTAGAGTGAAGTTCATATTTAGCCCATCTTTTACAAATAACTTCCGCGTCCTTTGATATGTGAGTCTCTATCAGGGCTACTATTGCTGGTAAATGCCTTGTGATTACTCCCCAAATTGCATATTTCTTCACCCTGTCCGCCATTCCCCTGACGTTCCATGTCAAAATTCTAACCGGAGCCATTTAGAGCCAAAAAAAAAAAAAAAAAAAAAACACCCCCCCCCTTCTGTCCAGGTCCCTCCCCCCCCCCAAACCCCCCCCCCCCGTTGTTGCCAACAGTAGCAGCAACTCATCCTACACCTATACCAACCCGTCCCCCCCCCCCCCCCCCCCAACATCCCCCTCCTATGCATCAATTTAAAACATATCAACATTAAGTGAGATCCGGACTGAAATTGCCAAATAACCTAACACTCGATGCCCTCTGCCTCTATCCACCTATCCACCTCCGCAGAAGAAGCGAAAAAGTGAACAGAGTTCTTATACACCACCCGAAGCCGGGCTGGAAATAACAGGGAAAAAGGGAGAGCAGCCTTAGATAGCCGTTTTTTAACCTCTCTATAAGAGGCTCTCTTAACCTGCGTTCCCCTAGAAAAATCAGGATAAAAAGAAATTTTAGCATCATTCCAAAGAATATCCCCCTTTGTTCTAGCAAGCTTCAGGAGAGCGTCTCTATCAGAGGAACAAAGGACCTTAATAAGCATAGTTCGAGGGGGCGCTCCAGGAATGGGTTTTTTCCCAGGGATCCTATGAGCTCGCTCTAAACCAAACAGGGGGGAGAAGGAGTCTGCCCCAAATAAGTCCAGCAACCATTTATGACAAAAAACCACCGGGGATTGCCCTTCCTCCCCCTCTGGAAGACCAACAATACGGACATTAGATCTGCGAGAACGGTCCTCCAAATCAGTTAACTTGTCCTTCAGCCCCAAATTATCTTTCTTTAGTAGGTTCATCTCCTTTTGAACCAGAGCCATAGAGCTTTCCAAGGGTGAGATTTGTTTTTCCATTGCTCCCATTTTATCACGGATATTGGAGAGGTCCTGCCGAACCAGCATTATATCAGATGAAACAGTCCCCACTTGGGTAGTTAGGAGAGATATAGCTTGGCTGCATTTGGATATCTCTGACAAGATCTCTTTTAAAACTCCTGGATCTACCCCTCCTCCAAACCCCGTCTCTCCCCCGGGAATTTCAGAATGTACAGCAGAAACTTCCCCGGCAGAAATATTAAGAGATGAATCCAGCTTATTAAACCCCCGGGATTTCAAATATTTCCCAATCTTGGGGGGTGAGATAGGCTCCTTGGCCGCCATCCCTTTGCCTGCTTTCTTACTCTGGGCTTTGGTAGCCATTAGGAGAGGACACCAGGGGTATTCGCTTATCAACCCGCGTACAGTTATTATACTTCCCAGAAGTTCCAGGGATGCAGGGCAGAAACCCCTCTGGCTACAATCCAGCCACGAGTAGACCTGCCGGTCCCCCAGGAGACGAATATAGCAGTCAGAAGCCAAGATGCAGCCACAGAGCAACACTCCGTCCTTTCAACAAAGGGGAACCTTTAGAGGGCAAACCAAAGGGGTAGCAAGGTTAGGACTCAGGGGGCATAAGCATAGTAAAGTCAGGTCATTGTCCATTGAAACTGAAACCCCCTTATCACCGGGGATCCAGCCCCGGAGATATCCACAGCAACAGCAGAGATAGGGTAGAGGCACAGTACCTTAATTGCAGGGCACAGGGGTCAAGCAGGAGACAAGAAGACGATAAATAAGCTCCAGGGGCCGCACATACCACAGCACATCCATCCGAGCGTGCAGCCCATCCCCCGCTTTCATAGGCTCCCGGCAGTCAGCTGACAGGAATCCCCGGCCGCGTCACTGCACATGACCGCCGGCCGGATCCGAAGCCACGAGCGCCCCCGATAGGAGCCGAATCGGCACCGGAGACGTCCGCAGCAAGACCCCATCCAGAGAGGGCCACCCTGGAGCCGGACCATCACATTCCGCCGGGGTCCGGAGCGCAGGTCCCGCAAACCGGACGCCCGGCACCTGGCCGCATGGAGGAGAGAGGTAGGAGGCGGGGAGGAGGAGGAGCGGCGCGGCACCTACGTCATGCCGCCGGCGTCCCCCGAACTGAAAGTTGACACCTTGAGAATCAATGCTTAATTGATTTCCAGACACACCCATACGGCAACCGGATCGCAATGATTTCAAAATAATGTTCATCTGGCCAATAATGCCGTATCGGCCAAATGAACATGTAAAACAGCGGCCATTGTTTGTACACATTGTAAATGGCTGTATTCAAGTCTTCAAGGACTCCCTAGGGCTGCATCCAGCTTCAGCCACCAACGGTAATCAAATGCTGCACACTCCGGCTCGGACAAACCCCAGCGTGCTTGAAGTTTGCTAAACTCTTAATTGTTAGTTCAGTGTTGGGGCAGCCTGACAGTGTTTCACCTGCTGTGCCGAGAACTACAGCAAAATTTACCCCTGCTCGTTTGTTCTCAGGATCTGGTGGGCACTCCCAGAGGTTAACACCCCATTTATTATAGTAGTATAAGTATTATATATATATATATATATCCTATTAATATGCCAGAAAATTATAAAATAAACTGCGAATATGTGCTGTAAGGAATGCAGCTCTGCTAATAAATCGGGACGTTATTTGTATTTTTTAAACTTTTTGAAACCTTTTCTTACAGTCCTACAGTTTTATATAATAAGATACCATGTGGATCATTTCTGCTGTAGTCAGACATAATCAGTGGTGCGTAGATGTCACATGGAGTCCTGTAGTGTCAGCAACATTTTGTTCATGTTTTTTACTGTAAACTAGCTGGCAAGTTGACAGGAATATTAACCACTTATTCTATTACAGTCTGTAAATTGATATAAAGAGGCTGATTCATAAAACTGAGGGATCACTACACAGTTTCTGAGCCAATGCAGCATTTCTGTATCTGTTTCTAGCAATGACATCTGATCACTGAACAGTTAGGTTTAGCATAGGAAACTAAATGCATTGTAAGCATTGCTATTATAACCTGTAACATAATATCGATTACATGAGCGTCTGACATGATGTCATATGATTAGTGTCCTCTCTGTATACTGACTGTATACCATAACAGTGACCTAAGAACCAATATTATAAGGCTTTTATGCATAATTTGTATACAAAAGAATTCTGAGATACAGCTCTTTTACATACTGCGTTTTTTTTTCAATACCTCTTTGGGAAACCTTAAAGCGGCACTATCTGCAGGTTCTGCCTAATGAACCTGCTGATATGCCCCGCAAGCTCTTTACCTTGTAACTTGATCGCTGTAGATAATTATTTTCTTCTCCTCCACGTTTTCCTAATTGCCCCTATGCTAATTAGGGGCTTAGCATTTGGGGCATCGCCCTGTGTCCCGAAGCTTCCGCTTGCCCGCCCAACTCGCCCCCTCCATGCCCACCCACTATGCATATTCATATATGCATAGTGGCCTCTTTGCCACGCATGTGCAGGGAAGATGTCCCATCTGAGAAGGGTTAAAGCGCTCAATACATTGAAATCCTAGGTGCATTACTCCCTGAGAAACATCAATATGCAAAAAAAAAAGAGCCCGGGGAGCCTCATTTAACCCCTTAAGGACAGAGCCTGAAATGGCCTTTATGACAGAGACAAATTTCATGAATATGACCTGTGTCACTTTATTCATTAATAACTTCGGGATGCTTTTACCTATCCGGCTGATTCTGAGATTGTTTTCTCGTGACGTATTGTACTTCACATTTCTTGTAAATTGGAGTCGATACTCCTAACGAATCTTTATGAAAAAAAACCAAAAAATGTGAAAAAATGTGAAAAAAAGCATTTTTCCAACTTTCAAACTTTTTTGCTTATACAGAAAGTGGTTATACCACATAAATTATATATTAAATAGCATTAGCAACATGTCTAATTTATGTTGGCAGCATTTATTAAACTATCTTTCATTTTTTTAGACAATAGGAAGCTTAAAACATTAGCAGCAAATTTCCAAATTTTCAGTAAAATTTCAAAATCAGATATTTTTAGGGACCTGTTCAGGTTTAAAGTGTATTTGAGGGGCCTTTATGTTAGAAAGCCCCACAAAGCACCCCATTTCAGAAACTGCACCCCCCACACTTTGCAAAAGCATATCCAGAAAGTGTTTTAACCCTTTAGGGGAGTCACAGAAATAAAGGCTAAGTGTGTAAGAAATTTGAAAATTTTAATTTTCTGTGCAGAGATTTTACTGTAATCCAATATTTTTCATAATTATAAACCTATTACCAGAGAAATGCACCCCAATAATTATTGCCCCATTTCTGCAGTTTATAGAAATACCCAATATGTGGCCCTATTGCGCTATTTGACGCAACCACAAGCCTAGTGAATTTCAATGCCTCCGTTATATTTGGTAATTTTTGACTGTACCACTTCAGGTTGGCAGAGGCTCTGGGGTGCCAAAACCTAAAAAACACCCCTAAAGGGACACCATTTAGAAAACTACACCCCTCAAGGAATGTAACAAGGGGTGCGGTGAGCATTTGGACCCCACAGGTGCTTCACAGATTTTCCGAACAATATGGCGTGAAAAAAGAAAAATTAATTTTTTACACTAAAACGTTTTTCTAGCCTTCAATTTTTCATTTTCTTAAAGGGATAAGAGGAAAAAAAAGACAAAAAAATGTGTAGCGCAGTTTCTCCTAAGTACGGAAATACCCCACATGTGGCGATAAAGTGCCAAGGGGGCGCAGGACGAGCCTCCAAAGGGAAGGAGCACCAATTGGCTTTTGGAAGCTGAATTTCACTGGAAAGGATTTCAAGGGCCATGTCGCATTTACAGAGCCCTCGTGCTGCCAAGACACTTGAAACCCCCCACAAGTGACCCCATTCTGGAAACTACACCCCTCAAGGAATCTAACTAGGGGTGCAGTGAGCATATGGACCCCACTGGTGACGGGCACAAATGTGGAACAATGTGACGTGAAAGGGAAAATTTTAATTTTTTCACTTTCATGGCACAAATGTGCCTGTCATCAAGGGGTCCATATCCTCACTGCACCCCTTGTTAGATTCCCTGAGGGGTGCAGTTTCCAGAATGGGGTCACTTGTGGGGGGTTTCCAGTGTTTTGGCAGCACGAGGGCTCTGTAAATGCGACATGGCGTTCATCATCCATTCTAGCCAAATCCAACCTCCAAAATCCAAATGGCGCTCCTTCCCTTCGGAGGCTTGCCCTGCGCCCACATGGCGCTTTATGTCCACATGTGGGGTATTTACAGACTCGGGGGAAATTGCTCTACACATTTTGTTTTTTTCCCCCCTCTTTTAACCCCTTGTGAAAATGATAAATTTAAGGCTAAACCAACATTATAGTGTAAAAAATGTAATATTTCATTTTCACACCACATTGTTCCATATTTGTGCCCGTCACCAGTGGGGTCCATATGCTCACTACACCCTTTGTTACATTCCCTGAGGGGTGTAGTTTCCATAATGGGGTCACTTGTGGGGGGTTTCAACTGTTTTGGCAACACAGGGGCCTTTTGAATGCAACATGGCCCCTCGAAATCCATTCCATCCCAATCCAGCCTTCAAAAACCAAATGGCGCTCCTTCCCTTCGGAGGCTTACCCTGCGATCGCATGGTGCTTTATGTCCACATGTGGTGTATTTCCGTACTCAGGGGAAATTGCGCTACACATTTAGTGTTTTTTTTTATCTTTTAGCCCCTTGTAAAAATGAAAAAATCATGACAAGATTAATGATTTAGAGTAAAAATTTTACAAAAATTACACTAAATGTTGGTCTAGCCTTGATTTTTTCCATTTCCACAAGGGGTTAAAAAAGAAAATGAACACAAAACGTGTAGGGTAGTTTCCCCTGAGTACGAAAATACCCCACATGTGGGCATAATGTGCCATATGGGCACAGGGCAAGCCACCAAAGGGACAGAGCGCCATTTAGAGGCTGGAATGGAGGATGGAGGCCATGTCGCATTTACAAAGCTCCTGTGCTGCCAGGACAGTAGAAACCCCCCACAATTGACCCCATTCTGGAAACTACACCCCATAAGGAATCTAACAAGGGGTGCAGTGAGGATATGGACCCCACTGGTGACGGGCACTTACGTAGAACATGTGCCGAGAAAATAAAAAATACCATTTTTTTCATTTTCACGTCCCAAATGTGGCCGTCACCAGGGGGCCATATCCCCGCTGTCCCCCTTGTTAGATTCCTTATCAGGTGTAGTTTCCAGAATGGGGTCACTTGTGGGGGGTTTCTACTGTCCTGGCCGCACAGAGGCTTTGTAATTGCATCATGGCATCCTCTAATGGGAATGGCGGCCATACCTACTTAGCTGGGGAAAAGGGACAATTCTAATTTATTTGGGGGTATTAGGCCAATTATTAGTTTATAAGTTTGAAAATGACAGGTGTCCATCAAACTCAATCTGTGCTGACCCAGAGGAAGGCAAAAAACCCTCGTGAGGCAGACGACAGTAGCCTCATCACAGGGGAAAAATTCCTTCCTCACTTCATAATGGCGATCAGAATAATCCCCGGATCAACGTAACCCCTGAAATAGGAATAAGGGACAGAATTTAGATTTTGTAGAACCCCAATGACGTGTTGTACGCCTTGGAGCGATCCAGTATGCAGAGGCTGGGGTGATCAGGACAGGTGTCACACGGGAAAATGGTGTCCTTCCTGATCCCCCTGTTACGCCACACTCTGCACTTCTTCTTGGGTCTCCCTTTCTCCAGTGTGGGGGACGTCACCTGGAAAATGTTGTCCTGGTGCGATACGGGGTCCCTCACATCCAGAAGCGCTGGGTCCGCTCCATGGCTGCTAAATATTAGGGCTCTATTACTACTTCTGATATGTTCGGATCGTGCCGCAAGCTACAGGGCAGCGAGGGACCGGAAGAGGGGGGGCTGGTATAAAAGTTATCCCCGTACAGGTGGTGACCTTTATCCAGCAGTGGGAAGATCAGTTCCCGGACGATCTTCCCACTTGTTCCGAGGATAGGGGGGGGAGGGGGCATCTGGGGCTGGATTCGGGTGTCCCTTCCTACATACACTCTAAGGGTACGTGCACACTGCGGAATTGCAACAGATAACCCTTCGTGTATTCCGCAGTTGGCACCCGCCGGCGGAGTGATGCGGGCACACGTCTCCACACGTGTCATAGACTCCACTCTATGCACGGGCGGATTCCGCTCTCCGTCCAACGTATTCATTCTTTGGATGGACGACGGAATCCGCCCATGCATAGAATGGAGTCTATGACACGGGTAGAGACATGCGCCCGCATCAGTCCACCGGCGGGTGCCAGCTGCGGAATGCACGAAGGGTTATCCTTCTCCATTCCGCAGTGTGCACGTACCCTAAATCTGTAAGTGTACCCTGAGGTACTCTCAGAGTTTGTAGAATTTCACACCATACCGTCATCTCTTATTGGGACGGTACTGGCTACGCTACCCCCAGACACGTCACTGAATGATGAGGATGAATGGAGGAAAGAAGGATCCCCCCATTCATCCTCACTGGCTGTTTCGGTGTCGGAGGCAATAATAACGTATCCCTCTGACGCCGAAAACACCCTGGGGGCCATCTTTATACGTGGATTGGTATATGGGGTATGTAGTGGTGTAGTGTCAAACTTTATTCAATGTAGTGTGGTGTAATGTAGTGTTTTTTACGTGTTTTTTTTTTTTACAGTAAGTATAAAAAAAACCTACGCCAACAAAGGAGTTGCTGATAAATGCCGCACTTATGTGCGGCACTTATCAGCAGACCGTGGCAGTAGGATATAGAAAAAAAACACCCTACGCCAAAAAGGAGGAGTTGCTGATTAGCAGCGCACTTTCGTGCGATGCTGATCAACACTCAGCGGCGATAGGGTGCGGAAAATAGAAAAAAAAAAATTGGAAAAAAACAAACAAAATCTTTTTCTACATTCTGAACATCCCTGTAGCTGCTGATAAGTGTATTACACATATCAGCCGCTAGAGGGCAGCAGAGCGCAAAATCCAGAAAAAGATGAGGCTGGAGCCGAAAAAAGCCGATGGGGACCGCCGGAAAGAGCCGAAGACCGAATGAGAAGACTGAGGACGCCGCGAACCCGGAAGACGCCGATCAGGACCCCAGGACAGGTGAGTAATGTACAAATACCTGCTCTGGACCCCTCAGCTACCTAGAGCAGGTACCAGAGCAGGTATTTACTATTTTGTGGGACTCTGATCGCCGTGCCACCGGCCCGATCGCCGTGAACGGCCGGCTGGTACCGGCCGGCCGCTCACGGCGATCGGGCCGGTGGCACCGTGACCACCATTACTTTTTACAGTAATGGCGGTCAGTGCCGTCCTCGGACAGCACCGACCGCCATTTTTTTCGGGGTCATCGGGTCACCGATGACCCGGAAAGGTTCCGATCGCCGCTATTGGCTGATCTGAATTGATCAGCCAATAGCAGCGATCGTAAGCACGGGGGGTGGTTAACCACCCCCCGTGCCGAGAAGCTAAGATGGCCTGCTATGATTTATAGCAGGCCATCTTCCCCGATCGCTGTGTGCGAACACGCAGCGATCGGGGAAACATCGGGCGTAAATTTACGCCCTGATGCGCTACGTACCAGGGCGCGAGGGCATAAGTTTACGCCCGTTGTCGTTAAGGGGTTAAGCCAGTAAGGAAACTGTAAGGAAACCACCAAAACCACCATATTAAGTGGCCCTATAAGTCAATGTAATGACAAGGGAATATCCAAGGCCAGGTATCCATCAACAGACAGCTGTTTCGGGGTGTTGTCCCTCATCAGTGTGGAGCAGGATCCTGGCTAGTTGGGAGCAATGCCTAGTAGAGCCATAAGAGAAACAGATCACTGATCTCAGGGAGACCAGCCAAATAGAATACTGTAGGCTGTTGGTTAAAGCGCTCAATACAGTGATATCCTAGGTGCATTGCCCCCTCGGAAACATAAATTTTCAAAAAAGGAGCCTGTAAAGCCTCATTTAAGAGTCTCAAAACACAGGACAAGCCAGATATCCCTCCAGGAAGGACCCAGCCTGTCTTCCTTTTAACTGACTGTTGCTCCGTGCCGCTCCTCCCTAGGTGCTGGGGAAAGCTGTATCCAACACTGGGAAACTTCTCCTAGTTTCTCAGGACTGGATCCAACTTTTCCCAGCACTCGGGGAGGATAGGCAGCCAGTTAAAAGGCAGCCGGCTGTAGAGTGGATTGCAGAGATAACTAATCTCTTTTCTTCATTATTACTGTAAATTCACTCCTCTACTAATAACTACAGATGAGCAAATTAACACTACAAAAGCAAAGCGAATCAAAGCTTTGTTAGCTCCGCAATCTGCTTATCAGCCTGCTGCTTTTGAAGTCCATACTGCTCCATGCTGCTCCACCCCTGGTGCTTGGAAAAGCTGGATCCAGTAATGGGAAACTTCTCCCAGGACTGGATCCAGTTTTTCCAAGCACCCGGGGCAGCGTGGCACAGACTTCAAAGGCAGCTGGCTAGTTGCCGAGCTAATGATGCCGATTTGCTTCGTTTTTTACTGTAAACTAACTCATCTCTACTAATAAGCTAGCATGAGGTTAGGTCATCAATAAATTTAGCCTGGTATTTTTTTAAAATTTTATTAAAAGGACACTGAGGGCATTAAATTGCACAAGTGTTGCCGGTTATTAATCATGTATTTCACTCTGGCAGCACTTTTATGCAAAATCCCCTGTGGTCGGTTGCTATAAAGTTATTCCCAGTCACAGTAATTAGCTTATTACAGACTCATTGTGGTCTGACCTCTCTATAGCATTGTCTAGAGTTAAAGGGGTACTCTGGCCCAGGAGTATTTTTCTGCTCTGGCGTGGGAGGGGGTGGTTATGAACGGTGGAGGTCACAGCACCGGGTCCCGGATCGCGCCGCCCGGTACACCTGTCCCGCGGCCGCTTCCCGGTGTGAGCTGCCGCACAAGACGTGACGTCTCAAGTCAGCTCAGCCATTCAGCGCCCTAGGTGGGACTCCACTACGGCCGCTGAATGGCTGAGCTGCCTTGAGACGCCAGAAAAATACCCCTGGGCCGGAGTACCCCTTTAAAATAGACACCTCCAAAGTCGTTGATTGTGCTTCAGGTTTACTGCGGATTTCACACCATACTTTGAACTGGTGAAAGCTACTGTGAGGGTGCCTTCACATGTAACAGATCCGCAGCGGATTTCAAACTGCAAATTCACAGCGAAATCCGCTGCGGATTCAGTGTCATTCATCCCTATGATAGCACACACTCGCAGCGGGGTTGACATCCCGCTGTAAGTATGTGAGTTAATGGCCCGCCGCCGAGAGCATACATTACCTGCTCAGCGACACGGCTGCATGTCAGGCTCCCGGTTCCGGTCCCACTCAGCCAATCAGTGCTTCCGTGCACTGATTGGCTTACCGGGACCGGAGCCAATCAGTGATCATTTATCATCTGCACATTGTGCTACCTGGGCGCTTAGCCCCGCCCCTCCGTGACATCATCGGCACAGCGGCTATTGGTGTGGCCCGACCTAGTGGGGGTGGGGCCTAGACCTTTAGGCTGACCCTTCCAGTGGCCGTTGAAGAGCGGGACCTATGTGCCGATTACATCACGGAGGGGGTTGTCCTACAGTCGTGAAGCCCCGCCCAGGTAGCAATCTGCAGATGATAAAAGATCACTTTTTACTGGAACAAGCACCATGACGTATGATGTGAAATAAGGTATGAAAACAGTTACATTTACCCTTTACACCTAAGTAGAGGAGTCAGAATGCAAAAAGGGGGTGACAATATTCACTTTAAAGGGTTTGTCATGGTGTAGAAAACAACCACAGCACCACCCTTGTCCTCATGTTCTGTGTGGTATTGCAATTCCGCTCCATTCACTTCAGTGGAACCAAACTAAAAATCCCCACCCAAACTGAGGACAGGAGAGGTCGTTTCTGGAAGAAAGTGGCCACGTTTTTCTGAGGCTTCACTCACACGTCAGTATATTTTTGCAGACTATATTTCGTGTGGAGGTAGCTTTTGCAAAACATGATGTCTATAAAAAATGCGGATACTAAAGCCTTCTATTATGGTCTGCACAAGAACATGTCCTTTTTGGATACATAGAAACCAATTGGACGTAGAAGCCAATGGGATAAAAATCTGTCTGTAATTGTGGATTCACAGTGTTATACTGGACTATACTGGACTGTTCTGTGCAGTCAGGGCACTTACAGGTACGCGCTACCAATATTATTTGGGGTTTTTGTTTTGATTGCAATTCTGTAAAGTTAGGATAAAGCTAAACTTACCATAAATTTACTCATTTCTAAGGACAGTTTAAAGTGACTCTGTACCCACAATCTGACCCCCCCCCCCCCCCAAACTGCTTGTTCCTTCGGATAGCTGCTTTTAATCCAAGATCTGTCCTGGCGTCTGTTTGGCAGGGGATGCAGTTATTGTCCTTAAAAAAAAACAAAAAACTTTTAAGCTTGCAGCCCTGTGTCAAAACTGGCATGGCCTAGAGTGTGTATGCATTAGGCTGGCACAATCTCTCTGTCCCTCCTCCCCGCCCTCCGCATCATAAGGAATGCTCCAGGCTGATTGTCTCCTATTCATCAGCTGTGTGAACACTGCACATGGGCTGGATCGATAAGGCACCTGTGCAATGTTCACTGTAGAGCATAAGCGAAATTAGGGGGGGCATGGGGGCAGTGGCTCCTGGGCCCACACTGGCAGGGGCCCACTGAGGTGTCAGAGGCTTAATTCTGTCTGCAAAAGCTATTTCTTTTGCAGACAGCCTGCAGAGCGATGAGGAAGGACCTGTGGTCATGTCATAAGGGGGCGGGGCTGAGAACTGGAGAGGATACTTGTGGATGAAGGACCTGTGGTGATGTCATGAGGGGGTGGGGCTGAGAAGATGCTGGTGCATGAAGGACATGTGATCATTGTCCTCTTATATCTCCTCCTGTAATGAATGTGATAGATAGATAGATAGATAGATAGATAGATAGATAGATAGATAGATAGATAATGGATATCTAGTAGCTCATCACATATCTTGGATTGTACATGTATGATCACAACCAGCTCACCCCTTTGAGGCTATGTTCACACTGCGTATGATTCCGGCCGTAGTGCGAACCGCGAATATACGCACATAGTTTTGAGGTTGATGCGTTCGCTTGAAAAAATATGATATACGCCCGCACAGTGCACACTACGTATAAGCTTACGGCCGGATCGTATACGGCGCAGTGAAAAATGAACAAGACCATTGTTTGAGGGCGAAAATGTTCCAACTCACGGCCGTGGATTTCCATGCGGTCCCGTACGAAGTTCTTATTTCAGCCAAATTGAAATTGATTTTTCGATCCAAAAGGCTCTGTGAGTTTTATTGGGCTGGGCGAAGATTTCCAAGTAAGTGACCTGTTTCAGATCGCTTCGAATCAAGCTAGGGAGGCATAACTGTACTACGGGCGTATGTTCGTGGTTCGTACGCATCCGGCGCATGTCGATCTTTCCCACGCCCGTAGTTTCAGCCGCACATGTACGGTGGCGTACAAAATGCGGCTGGACTCATCCGCAGTGTGAACATAGCCTTAATGTCTAAAACATATTACCTATACCACTATTATTTTTAGGCAAAGATAATCTGGTTAAAAGGGTTCTCCAGAATTAAGAAAAAAAAACATAGTTGCTTTCTTCCAAAACAGCGCCACCCCTGCTCTTAGGTTGTGTGTGGTATCACAGCTTGGCACTATTCACTTCAGTCGAATACCACACACAAACTGAGGACAAGAGGGGTGCTGTCTGTGGAAGAAGGCAGCTATATTTTTCTAATCTTAAGCACTTTAAATGTTTTTGTGGTTCTATATGTGAAATGTACAGAAGCTTCTTACACTGCTCTTTATCCTTATCCACTATGAGTAATGCAGAAGAATATTCCCTTTATTATTCAAAAAGCCTTGTCACCTGCTGAGGTTCCCTATGGGTAAGGTTGGTTGGGGGCCCACTCAGACTCACTCGCCCCCCCTAGGCTGAACCCCTAGCTACGCCCCTGCTAGAGGAATAGGAAAAATCCTGCCAGTGGTATTCCTAATGATGAAGAGGGTGAGGAGGAGGGACAGAGAGGTGGTGTAAAGTTAAGGCACAGATACTCTTGGCCACGCCAGTTTGACACAAGGCTGCAAGTTTAAAAGTTGTTTTTTAGGACAATAACTGCATCACCTGCCGAACGGACCACAGGACAGATCTTGGATTAAAAGCAGCTATCTGACGGTACAAGCGGTTTGGGGGGAGACAGATTGTGGGTACAGAGTCACTTTAAAACATTTTGGCACATGTGAACATAAGTACAAGCCCTCTACCTTGTGTTACGGCTTGCTTCCCAGTCTTTTTCAGCTGTGATATTGATACTGTGTATTACAGTGTGAACACGTCATGTTTGACTTAATTTAGTATATAAATCTTTTATGATACAGGTGAATACTGATTGTAAAGAATGAAAAAAAGAGTTAATACGGCCACCTTATTTGTGATATCATTACTACATTGATTTGCCAGCTTTCAAAAACTGTTTTACTGACATCTAGTGGTCATGCTAAACATTGTGTGCAGTTTGTTTATGAATCCTAAAAACACTTTTCCTAAAGAGACTCTGTCAGCAGGTTTATGCTGTCCTATCTCAGGGTAGCGTAAACTAGTGACAGAGAAGCTGAACAGAATAATGTATCACTTATATTGTTCTATGCAGCTGATTTAGAAAGATTTTCCTGAATAACATGGACAATAAGTAGTCATCTCCATTATGAGCGATATCTCAACAGTCCTGAATATTCATGAGAAGCAGAAAACTCCGCCCACTAGCTGCTGATTGGCAGTTATCTATCCATGTTGTATATAGGCAGTCAGCTGTCAAAAATCCTATTTTCCTGCATATTAGGAGAACAGCTGAACAGAATGTGGTAAGTAATACACCAATCTGGTTAGCATTTATATCACTAGTTTATGCTGCCCTCATTTAATGTAGCATAAACCTATTAATAAATTTCCTTTAAGCTATCTTTACACTTTTTGCTATGTATATGCCCCCCCCCTCCCTCCCCCATCATGTTCTTATCTGAATGTTACTGTTGACATTGCAGCTGTGGTCTGGACACACAGTTTTACTGGATTTCTTCAGACCTTTTGCTATATGCTGGAACTGGAGCCATAGCCAGTTTTACATTCTTGTCATTTATGTTCCTGCATTTGTACAATTAGATTCTTGTAGAAATTTTCACAGGGAACTTGACATATGAAGCCTTTTGTGCTCTCTGTCTTGACACTATTTCTTTTTCCTGCTATTGTCAGAAAAGCCATTTAGTAAAAATGTAGCTAATAGGTGTAGTCTATACTAAATACTGCTATAGCACATATGAATGCTATGACTGTTGTGTAAATATAAATTTTAGCTAAGCCCCCCCCCCCCTTATACAGATGCAGCCAGATGCAGAATAAACAGTTATATCAATGACTCACAGATAGTTGTAGTTTTGCAACTGCTGCATTTTTAAAACCTCTGCTGTGTCCGGAGACTAAGTAGGTGCCCTGTGATAGGCTATAAGACACTCTAGCTCAAGAATTGATACATAAAACAAACATCATACAGTGGTATATATAATAGAGAATACATAAATCAATACAGTTGCACAGTTAACTATATAACAGTTTCTCCTTCAGCCATGAAACATTAGTCAGACAGTACAGTGACACCTGGTGGTGGGAGCAACATACTGCAAGCTTTAGCCCCAGACCATATAGACACATAGGGGACATTTATTAAGTCCAGCTTTTTCTGCGTCGGCCGTTAAAAATGTCCCCGCAGCGCCCACAGTACGTAGAGTTATGTAGAGGCGCACTGCCCCCCGTTCTGCCCCCTCCACACCCCCTTCCCGCCTCCCTGGCGAAGCTGGCATAAAATGGACAGATGCGAATATTTATGAATCAGGTGAATTAGTCTGATAGAGCTGCACTGGCTAAAATACTGAAATACTTCAGGTTCAGTTTGGTGCATAATTACAAACAACGTGCAGACAGGAAAAACAAGCACAGATTAGGGAATAGAAATGTGCAAAATCATAATCAGGCCGTGTAATAGAGACAATGATCAGCCAATGATGACAATCATTGGCTAATCATTTCTTTAGGTCCAGACCTAAAATTATCAGCCGCCGATCTCGCATCGCTATGTGTAAGAGCAATGCGCTGCTAATGGCTAACGATTGAGTAACCTGGCATACGTTACCTCTCCTCTGTCACTCCTGGCGCACGGCTGCTGCTTCAGAGCGCCTGTCTGACCTGTCTAGTTAAAACTTAACTTTTATTAGTATGTATTAATAAATAAATAGTGCGATTGTAGATTAACACTAGGGACCTTCAGTGGGTAGTTGAATGTGTACGGTATGACTGCTAGAGTCAAGTCATATAACAGCTAAAGGATACAGGACTATATTAGTATGTAGCCAGTATGTGCACAGGATATGCCTAAACTCTGCACGTCTGTAAGTATGAATTACTTATACAGATACTGTCACTAGATGGCAGTGTTGTATCAATGTATGTAATAGGACAGCATGAAATGCTGTGCATTATAGCTTGTGTCAATCAAACACAACATTTCAATGCTGTCATATTACATACATTGATACAACACTGCCATCTAGTGACAGTATGTATATAAGCAATTAATACTTACGTGCAGAGCTTGGGCATGTCTTATGCACATACTGGCTAACTACTAATATACTCCTGTATCCTTTAGCTGCTATATGACCTGACTCTAGTAGACATACCTTACACATTCAACTAACCACTAAAAGTCCCTAGTTTTAATCTATAATCGCACTAATTTATTAATACATACTAATAAAAGTTAAGCACTGAAGGTCCCTAGTTTTAATCACTATGTATAACCGCACTATTTCTTAATACAAACTAATAAAAGTTAAATTTTAATAACTACTATTGGTCTCCATAGACTGTCTCCATGGAATTTTTTTTGTTTTTGAAGTAGCACCAGTCATGAAGAATTAGGGCAACAACTGTAATCTGACTCAGCACAGCGGATAGGGCACTATCTGACCCCCCATATCCTCACTACTTAACCACTTGAGTGTCAGAAAGTGCCCAATATACTGTACTGAGCTTACTGTGCCCACCTCAGCAAGGAAGGGGTTAATTCACGTAACCTTTTCACTGCAGGGGCAGGCACAGTAAGCTCAGCACAGCATATTGCAAAAACAAACTTAAATAAGACATGAGTTTGGAGGGTCAGTCCTATTCAAAATACAATTAGTCACAAAGAGTGACCACAAACTACCCTAAATTTACCAAACACCGCCTCCAAGGAAATAGCAAAATACCTTTAATAATACAGGGTAATAAAATTGATCCGGGAAAATGAGAGGTGTCATAGAAATATGAACTTTACAAGTAGCCATCAGAAGTTGACTGGGTCTAGATGGATAATTCTCCTAAGGACTAGATCAATGTACTACAAAATAACAAATGAAAAGCTCTATCACTGGTAGTTCTCAAAGTGGCCAGTAGATGTCACTGTCAACTCAATGTATATTTGAGACACAATGGGGGAGATTTATTAAACATGGTGTAAAGTGAAACTGACTCAGTTGCCCCTAGCAACCAATCAAATTCCACTTTTCATTCCTCACAGACTCTTTGGAAAATGAAAGGCGGAATCTGATTGGTTGCTAGGGGCAACTGAGCCAGTTTAACTTTACACCATGTTTGATAAATCTCCCCCTATGTCTCTGAATGAAATGGGCATATTAATAGAATGAAACAAGCGTATATTAGGCGCAGCTAATTTGGGTTTCCCTAAAGGAAAACAGGTTATAGGATCCAAACAGTTGCTCAAAGATCAGAGTCAGAATATGATTTTTTAATTCCAGCAATTCAGCAATTACAGTTAACTGCAATGGCTGGCAGGCTGAATGTATCTACCAGCCACACTATTGGGAGGTAGACAGACAGTCCAGTGATAACTTTAATAGAATACCACACTTAGGAGACAAAAGTAGTACAGATTGGTAAAATGTGATGTGTCCTATATAGTAGCTGGCCTGACAATAAGGTAGACTGACAGATGAAATCATGAGTCTGCACTTAATGCCGATCAGGAAAAGCTGACTCAGGCTCACATTGCGCACACAGTATTCAAGATGGTGAAAGCCCCTGAAATGTCTCAATGTTCCTGTTAAATACACTGCAAAGGGGTTAACCCCAGGAGCACGGACGCTCTTAGCTACATAGTGATTTAATCACACTTATATGCATGCATGAAATAGAAGTGATTAGTGGCTCTTGATGCAGTCAGGAACCTTGCTGCAAGATTTTTCTACTCAAAATCCAGGCTTATAAAAAAAAAAAAAAAAAATCAAAGAAGAGAGCCCCCTCAACATGTTTCAGCACATGATGTGCATTTGCCAAGTTAAGTGGGGATACTATACATCCTCACTTAACTCCCTGGGAGCCAGACAGTGCCCAATTTGCTATGCTGAGCTCACTGTGATGACCCCAGCAAGGAAGGCGGTCACTTAACCCTCCTTCCGTGCTGGCGCGTTCAGACGTGCGGGTGCAGGGACAAGAACACAGGATCTTGGGCACAGACCCAAACTTTACAGTTCAGGTCCACTTGTCCCTAGTCTACAAAGGTGACAAGCCTTCTTCACCATGGGAACTGTGAATCTACCCAGGACCTGGTCACAGCAAAAATAGTGGAGGGCTTCACTACAGGCTTAAGGCCGTATTACACTGCCCGATCACTTTAGTAAACGAGAACCAATCTGCTAGTTCGGCGCTTGTTTACTGAGCCTATTACATGGCTTGATTATTGCGCAGCAAGGGAGATACACATAGATACACGTAGCGGTCAATGATTTTAGATCAGGACCTATAAACACGATCAGCTGATGATCGTTGTCATTGGCTGATTGTCGTCTTTATTACATGGACTGATGATCTGCCAAATCGGCCTGATTTAGCAGATTATTGCTCCGTGTAATAATGCCCTTAGACTTGTTTTTACAATTTACATTAATGCGTATGAAGGAAAATAGAGTTTATCCATTCATACTCTTTTCCTTTGTCCATAACTTGGCAGAACTTGATGGATGTGTCTTTTTTTTTTACTTGGTATACAAGTATGTACTATGTAACATATATTTTACCTACAGTAGATATAGCCAAAATCTTACAGAATTTAATTACACGCCAAAAACCTCTTCATCACTTTATTAGTGGTTGAATAGAATTAGTAATATGCTTGTAGACTGCTGCCCTTTGGCTTAGAACCTCATGTAGTTCTGCCAGCTGTGAGCACGGGATCCAGGAGCAATTATAAGACTGGCATCAGGTCAAAATCAAAGAAATGATCCTGCAGAGAACAGAACTCTTGATCCATTAATAAAATTCACCACAATTTCATATTAGGGCTTTGACACAAACATAAGCTGGATGTTTGATTGCTTTTATTGTTTTTTAGTGCATTGTTGCCCCATTTTTTTTTTCATTGCATTGTAAATAAAATGTTACTATTATTTAGATTCTAAAAACGGAAGGCTGTACAGCTCCTTACCATGTATACTGCAGAACCCTGCTGCATTGCTCTGGCGGCAAATAGCATTGTATTATGGGATCCAACATACAACAATTGAGGCTGGGTTCACACTACGTATATTTCAGTCAGTATTGTGGTCCTCATATTGCAACCAAAACCAGGAGTGGATTAAAAACACAGAAAGGCTCTGTTCACACACTGTAGAAATTGAGTGGATGGCCGCCATATAACAGTAAATAACGGCCATTATTTTAAAATAACAGCAAATATTTGCCATTAAATGGCGGCCATCCACTCAATTTCACCATTGTGTGAACAGATCCTTTCTGTGTTTTCAATCCACTCCTGGTTTTGGTTGCAATATGAGGACCACAATACTGACTGAAATATACGTAGTGTGAACCCAGCGTAAACTGCACTTGTTATACAGAATATGATACTGCAGGTTTATGGAGTCTTGCTCCAAACCTCTCTCTGGGTGCTGCATTACAACTTTAGCCTATGTTCACACAACATATTTTTTTATGACAAGAACAACCGGTTTCAATTTACACAACGGCCAGTGTATTGAACGATGGCTGTTGTTTGCTACAGACATGGAAATTATTGACATTTATTTCTGGCTGGTGTGCATTGAATTTAATGCAGTTTTCGGTGCAACAACGGCCATTGTTTGACACCCACTACAATGGCCGTTGTTTTTAAGTGCCAAACAAGGCCGTTGTCCGTACGGTGTGTGAAAATAGCTTTATGGTAGTAGTACAGAGCCATGATGTGCTGTGCTCAGCAGTTAAGTGGATACAGAACATTTTCTTCACTATAAATCTATGCAACCGAGGGGAGGGCTAGGTTGGTGGGGGGTAGCAGTCTTAAAGGGGAACTCCAGATAAGAGAAACTTGTTTTCCATTAAAAGTACATTAAAAGTTATATAGATGTGTCTATACAATGTATTACTGTATCTGTACGGTTCTGCCACACTGGTAGCTGATAGAAATCCAGGAAGTTAAAAAATTGGCCCTTGTGCCAATTCACATTGTCTCCTGCTCCTGCTGCTATCCTCCCTTAGGAGACAAATCTTACATGCCTCTGTCTCACATTGTGTGTGTTTGCTGATGATGCCTACAGGGGGCAGGGCGTGATGTCACAGGAGGCTTGGCTGGATCCCCCAATCCCCTGAGTGATTCACCATCTCAGACCAGCCAGAAGCAGGTGCTGCACTAATTTTACTGATTGTATGGGAGGGGGCTGTGATGGTCACATGAGGGAAAGCATTGCATTATGGGAAATGCCAAACCAGGAAGAACAGAAACACAAAACCCCCCCAAACAAATGGATTTTTGGTAGTTTCAAAACTGGGATAGACAGGTAAGTAATGCTTTATGCTTCTGCAGAAGTTTCTTTTTTTTTTAACCTCTACCTGGAGTTCCCCTTTAACATTTAAACAAAGGAAACATTGTTTTTAAAATGCTTAGTAATTGAAACCTTAGGTGTATAATAAATGTAAGTTTTCTTTTACAGAGTGATGCCTATGAACAGTGTTCCCTCTAAGCTACGTGGTTTAAAGGGAAGCCCCGCTCACTCACGCCAGCTTTCTGCTTAGCCCTGGAACACTTAGCGGCAACTAGCAAAGCCCACTGTAGCTGCGTCCTCCTTTGGGGGCGGTTGCCTTGTGCGCAGATGCGGAGGACATGCAAATGTAATTTATTTATTTTTTCTCTTGGACATGGCACAGACTAGGTGCATTTCTTTGGGGAGAGAGTGGCTAACTACAATACCAGGGGTTCTGGGAGGGGGGGGGGGGGGTAATTTAACCAATATACTAAGTGCATCCAGGGGGTAGGGGTTAACTACAATACTAGGGGCATCCTGGCAGTGGAGAGGGCTAACTAAAATACTGGGGCATCCTGGCAATGGAGGGGTTAACTACAATACAAGGGTTTAACAATAATACTAGGGGCATCCTGGAGGGGGCGGGTCTGGTTGAAAAGGAAAAGTGAATTACTCTGATCAGAGAAGAAGCCCCATGTGAGTCAATGGATGTAACTGCACTGTAATCTCTATTCACTGTAATCAATAAGATGCTGATTTGATGCAGTGTAAACCAATATAACTTAATTTCTAAGTATTGCATCAGATCTGCAACAGATGTACATGTGAATGTACACAAACTGTTCCACTGTATTTCATTTGCTATGCTACATTAGATTTAAGACTAAAGTACCAACGTTACTGTATTAGGTTTTGGGTTGCCAAATATTGCTTGAACATTGCACAGCTTTCTGGCCATTCCGCTCAGCAGTGGCTAAAGCTTAGAGGGAACTTTGCCCATGAAACCCCTCTAAACAACCGTGAGAAGGAAAAATCCAACAACATTATGTAACCTTATGGGACCTGCTGTGTGTTTAAACATTTGATGTTTCTAGATAAACCGTTCAAAGGGCAGGCAGTGAATACATGAGAACTGAGGAGCAGTGGAAAGGAAAAACAGTAACTGCTTGTATATCACTAACATATCCCACAGTGCTGTACACATATTTTAATCCCTGTTTGGAGTCATGCTTACACTGTACATTTAAAATTTTGCATACACTAAAACCAGTTTTATAGGCAGCTCAATAATGTATTATTATGTTTTTGTAAAGTTGGGGGACATTCCCACTAACCCAAACCTCATGCAGATGGTGGCCCTGGTCAGAATCCAACAGTCGTATGCTACAAAGCAACGGTGCTAACTACCTTGCCACTATTCTTCTCCATAGGACATGTACACAGAGCTGGGATGAGGGGTATGCAAATGTAGGCACCTGCCTAGGGTGCCACAACTTGTCCGTCCCATTAGGGTTGCAACTGTAGCTGGTGCTAGTACTAGTCACTTGGCCCAGATCCTTGTGGATGCAGTTAAAAGAGCCCCATCAGAACATTAATATAAAGAGAGGTAGGAGATTAGCTATGGTTCTTCTTCTCCTCTGACAATGAACAAACAGGTTGCAGTCTGGTAGTGTATGTACCTCAGTACCTTCCTCCACTCACCAGGCATAGTAGGGAACCCTTCCTGACACTACTCAGGAACAAGGCGCATCCTGTGATCTTGCCACTGAGAGCATCCAAACAATCCAGATGAACGTTCGCAACAATGTCTGCCACTGCATGCCTCTTGTTTCTATACAGTTGTAAGGAAAAGCACGGTTAACTACACTGTGTGATACTGTTGGGTCTTTGGGATCAAATTGTATTGTGCTCAGAAATAGGTCAAAAGGAAAGGGTGACTTTCCCTCTGTGCAGCGTGTTATTAATTAAATTGAAAGATAGCCATACACATGAGATGAGTATCAGACGATCCTGCTGATCTTAGCAGGACCAGTTGAACATCTAATGTGCTGACTTTTTCATTATGACAGATATCAGAGGAAAGATTTCAGCATTCCTGGCCCTTTTTGTCATAGGTGTCTGGCAGCAACTTATTCAATCACCCAATTGAGAAAACGTGCATGGTCAACTAAGTCCAGCGTGCTTGTGTATGAGGGTTGTTAAACTAGTAGAAGAAACCCTTGTTTCCTGTTATTAGTTTTGTGCCGCCCATGCCAGTTTAAACCAGGAGCTGGGCAGGCAGTATCTGTCTGAGACCGCCCTAGTAAATTAGTGTCAAAGTACCTTTCCGGTCTGGTTTCAAAGCTGTGATTTCACTACAGAGTGAATCATAGAAGCATAGCAGATCAGACTCTGCCTCAGGGTAGAGCCTGATGGGCTTTTGTAGCCAGGACATTGGAGGCCTCCAACTGCTTGGGCTACAATCAGAACTCTGTAATCACTTCACAGAACTTCGATAGTGGGCAGAGGGAGATTTCTCCATCTGTAACACTGCTAGATTCTGTGGTCTCACTGACTGCAGCATCTATAGGGTTAAAGGGGAACTCCAGATAGAGGTTAAAAAAAATGAAACTTCTGCAGAAGAATAGAGCATTACTTACCTATCTATTCCAAACTACCAAAAATCCATTTGTTTTGGGGGTTTTGTTCTGTTTTGTGTTTCTGCACTTCCTGGTTTATCAGTTGTACACAGTACTACAGGTTCCAGAATGCAATGCTTTCCCTCAGCTGTTCTCCACCCTGCCTATTCCCCGCCCAAAGCTGTTGCAGAACATCTAGGCTGTGTTCACACTTTGAAGTTTCATTGTGTTACTGAATTATTTGCAGTAATTTATGATTTCATTGTGTTCCCACCCACACAGCACACAGTTACTACCTGTAATACTGCACAGCATGCTGTATTCTCTACCTGTAACACCACACAGCGCACTGTATTCTCTACCTGTAACACCACACAGCACGCTGTATTCTCTACCTGTAACACCACACAGCACGCTGTATTCTCTACCTGTAACACCACACAGCACACTGTATTCTCTACCTGTAACACCACACAGCACACTGTATTCTCTACCTGTAACACCACACAGCATGCTGTATTCTCTACCTGTAACACCACACAGCGCACTGTATTCTCTACCTGTAACACCACACAGCACACTGTATTCTCTACCTGTAACACCCCACAGCACGCTGTATTCTCTACCTGTAACACCACACAGCGCACTGTATTCTCTACCTGTAACACCACACAGCACACTGTATTCTCTACCTGTAACACCCCACAGCACGCTGTATTCTCTACCTGTAACACCACACAGCACTGTATTCTCTACCTGTAACACCACACAGCACGCTGTATTCTCTACCTGTTACACCACACAGCACTGTATTCTCTTCCTGTAACACCACACAGCACACTGTATTCTCTACCTGTAATACCACACAGCACACTGTATTCTCTACCTGTAACACCACACAGCACACTGTATTCTCTACCTGTAACACCACACATCGCACTGTATTCTCTACCTGTAACACCACACAACACGCTGTATTCTCTACCTGTAACACCACACTGTTTTCTCTACCTGTAACACCACACAGCACGCTGTATTCTCTACCTGTAACACCACACAGCACGCTGTATTCTCTACCTGTAACACCACACAGCACGCTGTATTCTCTACCTATAACGCTGATATTGGAATAAAGAACTTTTTGAATTTTTTTTCTTTTTATTTCCATGCACATATTATGATCAAGCATCTGTTATCTTTGAAGTTGAGCCCCACAATAAGGCTCAACTAGCATCATTTACTTGTGTTACTGCATCATTTTTGTGAATATGCTGCAGTACTGCAATGACACTCCAACATGTGTGAACACAGCCCTAATTTTACTGCACACTTCTGCACAATTAGAGAAATCAGTGCAACACCTGCTTCTGGCCGGTCAGAGATGGTGAATCACTCAGGGGATTGGGGGATCCAGCCAAGCCTTCTGGGACATCATGCCCTGCCCCCTGTCTGCATCATCAGCCTGATCTCAGCAAACACACACAATGTGAGACAGAGGCATGGAAGATTTGTCTCTTAAGGTGGGATAGCAGAAGGAGCAGGAGACAATGTGGATTTGCACAGGGGCCATTTTTTTCACTTCCTGGATTTCTATCAGCTACCAGTGTGGCAGAACTGTACAGATACGGAAATACATTGTACAGACACATATTTAACTTTTAATGTACTTTTAATAGAAAACAAGTTTTTCTTATCCGGAGTTCCCCTTTAACTGTCAGAATCAGAGTATAGCTCTGGTCCTGACAGTTGCGGTGGGTGCCAGGCTGTGATTGACAGTCAGGACCCGCTGCAAATGGCAAGAGAACCATTTCTGTGCTCGTGTCATGCCATGGACATATCGACATGCCGATTTAGGGGAACGGTGTTTAAAGTGGGTACACTGGTACATCCATATGCAGGAAGGGGTTAAATGGACACTCCTCAATCTTGCTGGGAAGACTTATGGACCTGTGCAGAGCCTTGAAGAAAGAAGTATAAAGCCAGCACTATGCAAACTAGGCAAATAGAGGTAGAAACATCCTAAATATCGTACACATGGGCAAACATTTCCTTAGGCCCCTTTCACACATCAGTATAAATTAGTAGCTCCTACAGATCTATAAAAGGGCTGTGATCTGCAGTGCAAAAATACTGGTCACAATATGGACCCCCACAATGGCTTACTTGTCCCCTATCTTGTGGATAGGGGACATGTTAGTATTAAGTGAAAACCCCCTTTAAATTTACACTGCAGGCCAATTTTTTTCACAAATTAAATTTGCTGTTACTGTATGCTGCAGATCTTCTACAATAAATTCTGTGCAGAAAATCTGCAGCATATCTGCAGCATTTCTGCTGCCTGTGGCCATACCCTGATTCTTCTGAATGTGTTTAGTTAATTTGCATGTGGTACGCCTAATCTTGTTAAGTAACTCCCCTGTATACTACAGTTACTTTCAGTGAAGCTCAATATGTGAAGTAACATAAGTTGTGTAACCTAATGCTTTATACAACAATAGCATGCCAAGGAAACAATAGTGAAACATGCCATTTCACACGTCACCCTACTGCACAGTTCACAGAGTCCACAGTCAGCCAGCAGGCAGACGACCTCCCACTGCTGTGTGTATACACAAAGTATGTGTTTTGTATCAGTGACTTTTGCAGCCTGCATTCATCTTGTTATAGGTGTCGTTTGCCTTTGCTTCTCGCACGCAATAGGCGATGTACTTGTTTGAATGAGGGTTCTGACAAGATTTCCTAATTCCAGTCACAATACACTACTACACGTGAGCAATAAAAGCATGTAAAGTAGAAAATATGTTTTTTAAATTGCTCCATTCCAAACATGGTTGTAGACTAATTAAAATTGTTTTAGACACATTATTTGTTCTGTAATTTTTTTTTCTAAAATATTTTTATATAAAATATGTTCTTGAATAATCATTGCTGGCTACCAAATGTAATTGTTACTTAGAATTCACGTAATGTTATGGCTTGTAAGATGAAATGATATCTTATTAAAGGGGTAGTTTTTCCCCTTAATTAACACACAATACAAAGTTATTTAACCTTATAATGTGTGTTATTAAGTGGTCTAATAAGTAGAAGGTCCTAAAACCCACAGGGTGGTTCTTTTACTTCTGAGCCCTGTGTGCGTGGCACACAGTATGAATTCAGGACAATAATTGTTGTGTTGAGTTTCACTAATAATACCTGTTGTTAGAGAACAAAAAGGATTAAAAGTTGTTTTTTAAATTTCACCTCCAATTTACTTTAATTTCTCTGAACCACCTAAAGGGTTAACAAAGTTCCAATAGCCTGTCTTGAATTGTTTTAGGGGTGCAATTGGGGTGCAATTGTTTTGTCAATTTTCATGAAAATTTGCAGGTTTGCGGCTAAACTTCTGCGGGGAACAATGGAAACAAGTGACTAGACTGTTTTGCATATATACCCTGCACTGCCATTTACTGATTGTACAGTCATGGCCAAAAGTTTTGAGAATGATACAAATATTATATTTTCACATTATCTGCTGCCCTCTGTTTTTTATGTGTGTTTGTCAGATGTTTTTATCACATACAGAAATATAATTGCAATCATATTATGAGTAACAAAAGCTTATATTGACAGTTAAAATGAGTTAATGCAGCAAGTCAATATTTGCAGTGTTGACCCTTCTTCTTTAGGACCTCTGAAATCCTCCCTGGCATGCTCTCAATCAACTTCTGGACCAAATCCTGACTGATAGCAGTCCATTCTTGCACAATCAATGCTTGCATTTTGTCAGAATTTGTTGGTTTTTGTTTGTCCATCCGTCTCTTGATGATTGACCACAAGTTCTCAATGGGATTAAGATCTAGGGAGTTTCCAGGCCATGGACCCAAAATCTCTATGTTTTGTCCCCTGAGCCATTTAGTTATCACCTTTGCTTTATGGCAAGGTGCTCCATCATGCTGGAAAAGGCATTGTTGATCGCCAAACTGCTCTTGGACGGTTGGGAGAAGTTGCTCTTGGAGGAAATTATGGTACCATTCTTTATTCATGGCTGTGTTTTTAGGCAAGACTGAGAGAGCCGATTCCTTTGGCTAAGAAGCAACCCCCCCACATGAATGGTTTCAGGATGCTTTACAGTTGGCATGAGACAAGACTGGTGGTAGCGCTCACCTTGGCTTCTCCGAATAAGCTGTTTTCCAGATGTCCCAAACAATCGGAAAGGGGATTCATCAGAGAAAATGACTTTACCCCAGTCCTCAGCAGTCCACTCCCTGTACCTTTTGCAGAATATCAGTCTGTCCCTGATGTTTTTTCTGGAGAGAAGTGGCTTCTTTGCTGCCCTCCTCGAGACCAGACCTTGCTCCAAGAGTCTCTGCCTCACAG
This sequence comes from Dendropsophus ebraccatus, assembly GCF_027789765.1. Taxonomy (NCBI): domain Eukaryota; kingdom Metazoa; phylum Chordata; class Amphibia; order Anura; family Hylidae; genus Dendropsophus; species Dendropsophus ebraccatus. Next base: position 116,242,486 of record NC_091460.1, read on the forward strand.
TGTGTGCAAATGCACTCACACCTGCCGGCTGCCATTCCTGAGCAAGCTCTGCACTGCTGGTAGCCCGATCCCGCAGCTGAAACACTTTTAAGAGACGGTCCTGGGGCTTGCTGGTCTTTCTTGGTTGCCCTGGAGCCCTTTTGGCAACAATGGAACCTCTATCCTTGAAGTTCTTGATGATGCTGATAGACTGTTGACTGAGGTGCAATCTTTCTAGCTGCGATACTCTTCCCTGTTAGGCCATTTTTGTGCAATGCAATGATGACTGCACTTGTTTCTTTAGAGATAACCATGGTTAATAGAAGAGAAACAATGATGCCAAGCACCAGCCTCTTTTTAAAGTGTCCAGTGGTGTCATTCTTACTTAATCATGACAGATTGATCTCCAGCCCTGTTCTCTTCAACAGCCACACCTGTGTTAATGGAGCAATCACTGAAACGATGTTAGCTGGTCCTTTTAAGGCAGGGCTGCAATGATGTTGAAATGTGTTTTGGGGGATAAAGTTCATTTTCTAGGCAAATATTGACTTTGCAAGTAATTGCTGTTAAGCTGATCACTCTTTATAACATTCTGGAGTATATGCAAATTGTCATTTTAAAAACTGAAGCAGTAGACGTTGTAAACATTAATATTTTTATCATTCTCAAAACTTTTGGCCATGACTGTATGCTTAAAAGACTAGTCGAAACCTCACTTGTTCCTGGATATGCAATAAAGCTCTTTTGAAGATAGCTTGTTTTACTGGATGCTGATGAATCCTTTTTCCTTGATGTGTACTTGTTGGTAAATTGGTAATACCAACCACACTGCGTGCATCCATTCTTCTACTATTTGCTTCACAGACCTATTTTCCTGGTGGTGTTGCTCTGCAAATGCACATGGCTCCCTAACTGGAACCCAGCCCACTCTCCCTGCCTAGTTAATGTGCTGCCCTAAGGGTCCATTTACACAGAAAGGTTATCTGACAGATTATCCGCCAAAGATTTGAAGCCAAAGCCATAAACAGAGATCAGGTCATAAAGGAAAGCCTGAGATTTCTCCTCTTTTCTAATCCATTCCTGGCTTTGGCTTCAAATCTTTGGCAGATAATCTGTCAGATAATCTTTATGTGTAAATGGACCCTAAGTGGCAGACCCCAACTGGACGATAATCCCTACACTGCTAGAGTGCTGGGGCCATCAGCTGGTGAGAATATTCAGACAGTCCAGGCCAGTAACAGCATGGTAATGTCAGGCAAAGAATCAGAATATAATAAAGTACTAAACACACACTGGGGTCAAAACAGATGGCTACGCAATACCGAATCAGAACCAAAGGGAAAAAACATAAAACAAGCTGGGGTCACATATGGGACACTGTGGTACTTAGAGGAAATTGTGTAACAAATAATTGGGTGCTTATTTCCCTGTTTGTACAAATAATACAAGCTGAAACATAATATTGCAAAAATTTGTATAATATTGGAAAAAGTAGAACCACCTAAAGGCTTAAAAAAATACTATATCCTATGCTGTCATGAATTCTTTGAGGGGTGCTGTTCTTTATGGGGATTTCCAACATGCATGCCTTTAAATCAACTTCAGAAATGAACTAGTGCCTTAGACAATCGATTTTGGAAATTGTCATGGAAATGTTCAAATTTTCAAAAAACATGCAAAAGTTATTAGGACATAAAGTCAGACAGGTCAGACCTGGGCCTTGAGGCCAAAATTAGCTTTATCCCTAAAGGGTTAAACAATTGATCATTTTCTGATGATGCATTCTTTTTAAAGGCATACTGCAATGGGCAACCCATGAGAACCAAACTGGTTTGGCTCTTGGCCGCATCAGAGATGGAATCTAAGTGCCCTCTAGGCAATCCAAAACTTACCCTCCCTGTTCCATAATTATTTTTTTACCATCTCCTGGAGCACAATGAAGGGGGAAAAAATTACAGCTCGGTCACCTAAATATGCTGTCTTGTTTAATGAAGGAGCAGGTCAGTTCTGGTGTCCATAACATAATGCACAGTCTCAACTAATAGTCTTAACTAATAGTAGATCGGTCCACCGCAAACCGCTTGTACCTTCAGAAAGCTTCTTTTAATCCAAGATCTCTCCTGGGGTCCGTTCGGCAGGTGATGCAGTTATTGTCCTAAAAAACAACTTTTAAACTGGCAGCCCTGTGCCAAACGGCCGTAGCCTAGAGTGTGTATGCATTAGGCTGGCACAACCTCTCTGGGAAGGAGTGACGGAGGAGTGGTGCAAAGTTAGGGCACAGTTACTATAGGCCACGGCCATTTGGTGCAGGGCTGCAAGTTTAAAAGTAGTTTTTTAGGACAATAACTGCATTGTGGCTTTAAAAGGGTGGTGTCACATAGAAACCTAGGTCTATACAAATGCATTATGTGAAATGAAAAAATGAAACCTATTCCAAATTTACAAGCATTTCTCAAAATGTATAGTTTGAGACATATATTCACTGATTCCCCCCCCCAAATGTGCTTAGTGTCATAACATATTTCCCTTGGTATCGACCCGCCAGGCATCTACTTTCATGGGATGCTCATGCTCAGTTCAATCCCAGTCACATCATCTGTATCATTAGTAGTGGCAGTTTGTTATATATATATATATATATATATATATATATATATATATACACTCACTGGCCACTTTATTAGGTACACCATGCTAGTAACGGGTTGGACCCCCTTTTGCCTTCAGAACTGCCTCAATTCTTCGTGGCATAGATACAACAAGGTGCTGGAAGCATTCCTCAGAGATTTTGGTCCATATTGACATGATGACATCACACAGTTGCCGCAGATTTGTCGGCTGCACATCCATGATGCGAATCTCCCATTCCACCACATCCCAAAGATGCTCTATTGGATTGAGATCTGGTGACTGTGGAGGCCATTTGAGTACAGTGAACTCATTGTCATGTTCAAGAAACCAGTCTGAGATGATTCTAGCTTTATGACATGGCGCATTATCCTGCTGAAAGTAGCCATCAGATGTTGGGTACATTGTGGTCATAAAGGGATGGACATGGTCAGCAACAATACTCAGGTAGGCTGTGGCGTTGCAACGATGCTCAATTGGTACCAAGGGGCCCAAAGAGTGCCAAGAAAATATTCCCCACACCATGACACCACCACCACCACCAGCCTGAACCGTTGATACAAGGCAGGATGGATCCATGCTTTCATGTTCTTGACGCCAAATTCTGACCCTACCATCCGAATGTCGCAGCAGAAATCGAGACTCATCAGACCAGGCAACGTTTTTTCAATCTTCTACTGTCCAATTTCGATGAGCTTGTGCAAATTGTAGCCTCAGTTTCCTGTTCTTAGCTGAAAGGAGTGGCACCCGGTGTGGTCTTCTGCTGCTGTAGCCCATCTGCCTCAAAGTTCGACGTACTGTGCGTTCAGAGATGCTCTTCTGCCTACCTTGGTTGTAACGGTTGGCTATTTGAGTCACTGTTGCCTTTCTATCAGCTCGAACCAGTCTGCCCATTCTCCTCTGACCTCTGGCATCAACAAGGCATTTCCGCCCACAGAACTGCCACTCACTGGATGTTTTTTCTTTTTCGGACCATTCTCTGCAAGCCCTAGAGATGGTTGTGCGTGAAAATCCCAGTAGATCAGCAGTTTCTGAAATACTCAGACCAGCCCTTCTGGCACCAACAACCATGCCACGTTCAAAGGCCTCAAATCACCTTTCTTCCCCATACTGATGCTCGGTTTGAACTGCAGGAGATTGTCTTGACCATGTCTACATGCCTAAATGCACACACACACACACACACACATATATATTGTACAGGATTAGGTAGCAGGAAAGGTGTCTCCCGGGGTAGACAGGCACTCTGGTCAGTTTGGTTTATCTGACCGCAGACAGTTTTATTTTTCAGGTTGTAACAAAACAAAATAAAACAGCAAAATAAAAGTCTATGCCTCTCTGGCTCTAACTAAATATAAATGCTCCTGGTTAACAGTGCAGGCCTAGTACCTGGCACCCTCAAAACTGCAAAGTCCATACAACCTGTTTCAGTTTTAAGAGCAGGGCTCTCACAGACACTTGGCCTTAGCTCTTTTCCCCAGGGAGAGAGAAAGAGATCTAAACACCTAGCAGACTTTTATAAGGCCATCACACCTGATTACTTAGTCCTGATTACTCTGCCTCAGAACTCTAAAACCCGGACTGTCTAGCTGTGGCCTGGGTATCAGCCCCCATTGCCAGGCTTTACACCAGACCTATTGCATACATTCTAATAAAACTTGGGAAATTATATCCTCCATCTACAGCCTCTCCACATTGTCTGTTACAATATACATATATATCTTGGCTAAATTCACCTTAAGGGTGCCTTCACACGTACCGGATCCGCAGCGGATTTCACGCTGCAGATTCTCAGCGAAATCTGCTGCGGATCCAGTGCTATTCATCCCTACGAGAGCACATATTTGCAGCGGGATTTACAACCCGCTGTGTGTATGTGAGTTAACCCCCCGCAGCCTGCCGCCAAGAGCATACATTACCTGCTCGGGGCCGGGGCTGCATGTGAGGCTCCCAGCTCCCATCGGTCCTGCTCAGCCAATCAGTGCACAGCAGCGGGGAGCCTCACATGCAGCCCCGGCGCCGAGCAGGTAATGTATGCTCTCAGCGGCGAGCTGTTGGCGGTGGAGGGTTAACTCACATAATCACAGCGGGATGTCAATCCCGCTGCGAGTATGTGCTCTTGTGGCACTGGATCCGCAGCGGATTTCACTGCGAATCCGCAGCATGAAATTCGCTGCGGATCCAGTACGTGTGAAGGCATCCTAAGGGTACAAACACACACACCGCATACGCAGCCTATTTACTGCTGCGATACGCAGCAAATACGCAACAAATACGCAGCAGATTAGATCTAAATAACTGAACACAGCATCAAATCTGCACCACCAAATCTGCTGCGTATTTGCTGCGTATCTGCTGTGTATACGGTGTGTGTGTTTGTACCCTAAGAATATAAATCAGAATATAATAGAGAAAGTAGTAAACACACACCAGGGGTCAAAACTGAGATAACTAGGCAATACAGCCAAAACAGAAGCTTATGACCACATATGGAGCACTGCTGGACTTATAGGAAATTGTGTAACACATTTTTGGGTGCTTATTCCCGTTTGTACAAATAAGAAAATATAAGGTGAAACAACATCATATTGGAAAAATATGTATAATATTGGAAAAAGTAGAAGGCCCCAAAATACACAGGGTGGCCCTTTATTTCTGAGGTCTGTGTGCATGCTAAGCAGGACACCAGTGCCACACATGGAGTATTTCTAACAAAAAAAAAATACACATACAGGGTTATACTTGCTGTCTTACAGAAACAAATCAATACAAATTTGCAAAAAAAAAGTTTTTTAATTTTACCTCCAATTTGCTTTAATTCCAGTGAACCACCTAAAGGGTAAAAAAAAAAATCCTATAGCCTATCCTGTCATGTATTCTTTGAGGGGTGCAGTTCTTTACAGCTTTTCCAACATGCATGCCTTTTAAAGCCACATAAAAAAAATCTCTTGGTTAAGGTAACGCATCTCAAAGTTATTAGGACATAAAGTGAGACAGGTCAGTCTTGAAAACGGGCCTTAAAGCCAAAATTAGCTTTATCCCTAAAGGGTTAAACAATTGATCATTTTCTGATGATGCATTCTTTTTAAAGGCATACTGCAATGGGCAACCCATGATGACCAAACCGGTTTAGCTCTTGGCCGCATCAGAGATGGAATCTAAGTGCCCTCTAGGCAATCCAAAACTTACCCTCCCTGTTCCATCACCAGTATTTTTTTTACCACTTCCAGGAGCATAATTGGGAAAAAAATGCTGCTCGGTCACCTAAATATGCTGTCTGTGTTTAATGAAGGAGCAGGTCAGCTCTACTGTCCAACAGGGGCGTAGCTAATGTCTCCTGGGCCCTGGTGCGAGAGGTCAACTTGGCCCCCCCCCCTTTCACGACCAAGTGATGCTATTGGTAGGTGTATGTGTGTGTATATATATATATATATATATATATACATACATACATACACACTCCAAGACAGATATTACCAATAACACCAGCATATAGGAAGTGAAAATATTATCCCCATATATATTACCGCCATACTGTTACTGTATACTGAGACCAATATTGCCAATAATACAAGTATACATGGGGCAAATATTAACGCCACACCACAACCACTACCATCACCACCACATTGTTACTGACCAAAACCAGTATACTGAGACCAATAAAACACAGTACCGGATAACAAGTAACAAATATTACCACCACATACTGACTAACACCACCTCTGCTACTGAATAAGATCCACTGTACACAGATCACTATCACCTCATACACTCATATAGAGGTGGAAGCAGCTCCACACAGGTTGTATACACCATATAAATTACAGCGCAGATATATCAGGTGACTCACAGGGGACGTCTTCTCTGATCGGAGTTCTTCCCTTTTCATCTTCTTCTCCATCTGTCCTGGGCTGTTATGAGAACTTCTCCGAGCCATGAATCCACATTAGTCTCCTCACTCTGGCACCATCCTCATCTCTATACACACTGCACATCTGTACTGTCCCCTTTACACCCTCATTTGGTGGGTAGCCCTGACTCTATGTGACCCCCTTATAGTATATATAGATGGCCCCCACTGCATGTTGCACCCCCCTTCCCTTATAGATGGCCCCCTCTCTCCCCCACCCTTTATAGATGACCCCCTCCCCTTATAGATGACCCCCTCTACCCCCATTATAGATGCCCTCTCTCTCCCCCCATTATAGATGCCCCCTCCCCTTATAGATGACCCCCTCTACCCCATTATAAATGCCCCCTCTCCCCCCCATTATAGATGCCCCCTCTCCCCCCCATTATAGATGCTCCCCTCCCCTTATAGATGACCCCCTCTACCCCCATTATCGATGCCCCCTCTCCTTATAGATGGCCCCCACTCCCCCCCCTTTAAGATGGCCCCTCTTCTCCCCCCCCTTATAGATGCCCCCCTCTCCCCCCATTATAGATGCCCCCTCTTCTCTTCCCCCCTTATAGATGCCCCCCTCTCCCCCATTATAGATGCCCCCCTCTCCCCCCATTATAGATGCCCCCCTGTTCTCTTTCCCCCCTTATAGATGCCCCCCTCTCCCCCCATTATGCCCCCCTCTCCCCCCCCCCTTCCTCCTCTATGCTAAGCAGTATTTAAAAACCTGACAACCCGCTCCCCCGGTGATCCTCTTCTTCTTCAGACGCTGTCCCCGGCTGATGCGCGGCTGCCGGGGGTGTCCCGTCCTATCCCCTGCAGCGCGGCGCATCAGTGAGCTCCCTGTACGCCGGGGCTGTGACTTCTGACACAGGAAGCGTCTCTGACGTGCGCTTCCTGTGCCGGAAGTCAGGGCCCCAGGCAGCTCACTGATGCGCCGCGCTGCCGGGGATAGGATGGGACACCCCCGGCAGCCGGGGGCCCGGACGAGCACGCTCTTGTGTCCGCAAGCAAATCAATGCTTGCGGTCACAAGAGTAATTTAAGGGGGGAGCAGTGCAGTGGCAAGGGGGGGCCCTCGCGGGCCCCCCCCCACATAGCGGGTGACCGCTGCGACCCTGTTAGCTACGCCACTGCTGTCCAAACCGTACCAAATTTTGCTACTTAACTAATAGTAAAACTAGTAGAATAGTAGAAATGAGTGGTGTCACAAAGAAAACCAGGTCTATATGGATGCATTAAGTTAAATTAAACTTATTCCAAATTTACAAGCATTTCTTAAAAAGTATAGTTTGAGAGATATAGACTCACTGACCTCCCCTTCCTCTGTTTAGTTTCATAACCTGTTGCCCTTGGTAACAACCCGCCTGGCGTCTGTTTTTTTGGAAATATGCTCAGTTCTATCCCATTCACATGATCTGTCCCATTAGTACTGGGCAGTTTGTTTTCACTTCACTTGCAGCAAGGGGGGTTGTGGGAAAGTGTCTGTTGCATGGCAAAAGCAGGGTCACAGTTCAGAGGGGAAACAAGGAAGAAATCAAAAGTGGTCTAAGCTTCTTAACAAAAAAAAAATACACATTTGTACTCCTTTACATATATGCATCAGATTTTACCTTTTTGTTTCAATGACAGCACCCCTTTAAGGGGTGAAATTTAAGAAATTGAGCAGCCAGATTGTTTGTGCAGCCTGGCTGCTCAATTTCTCGTGCCATGTTAAGGTACTTCAAACGAGCACCGATCTCACTGATCGGCGCTCATTTGTGGCCACCCATGGCTAAGGCCTAGTTTACATTAATCCGTCGATCCGGCGGAGTTTCCCTCCATTGCAGTAGAGAAGCACCGGAGGGAAACGCATCTCTGAACTGATCCCATTGTTTTCAATGGGACAGTTCAGATCATCCGTTCTGCAACTGATGCCGCCGGACCGCCGGACTGGCCGTATGGCAGAACGCAGCATGCAGTGTTCTGACGTATGGCCAGGTCAGCTATCTGGCACCGCATCCACTAAAGTCTATGGGGCGCCGGAGGCATGTCGTGTACAGACGCATGCATTATGCATCCTACGGCTTTTGCCTCCGGCGCTCCGTACAGATGTCCCTGCCCCGACATTAAACTCTTGTGACCCCTGGCCCCCCCAGCCCCTCTATACAGTGCAGCACCATTTAGGACAGGGGTAGGAGCCATGCCTCTCCAGCTGTTGCACAACTACAACTCTCATCATGTCTGGGATGTCCAGGCATGATGGGAGTTGTAGTTTTGCAACAGCTGGAGAGCCAAGGTTCCCTCCCCCTGCTCTAGAGGACTCCCATGTAAAAGTTGTGCACGATATTTTATCTACTGTTCTGGTGCTGCCCCCTATATAGATGGCCCCTATATACTGTATTAGAAAAAACGGATGACAACTAAAGGAAAAAACTGATTGCAACTGATATTAACTGATGGCAACTAATGGTTTTTCATAAAAAAAATGATATAAAACCTGACGACAACTGATGACCTTTGCATGATCAGTTGCAGTCAGTTTTTTTTTTTTACAAAAAACGGAAACGGATGCATCTTATATATGTAAACTAGGCCTAAGAAATCACAGAAATCAACCATGGAAACTGACAGCATGAATATACATATACCTTCCTACTAGCTGCTGCTGCTGTTATCCTGCTCTCCCGTCCAGCTGCTGTGTTCTGGCCCCTCCTCCTCCTGGATGGGAGAGCCGGAGAACATGATGCTGGATTGCAGCAGCGCACTAGGTAAGTATGTACTGCTGTGTGATCTGGAAACTGACAGCACAGATATATGTACTGTATATCTGTGCTGTCAGTTTACTGTACATTTAACGTTATTGGCCTGACATCCCCTGTTTACACAGGGACATGTGCATGTGCGATCGATGACTATAAATTTTGAAGTAAGCTGTAAACACACGATCAGCTGAGGAATCGGGCATTTTACCCATCCTCAGCTGATCACTGTCACTTTTACACTGGCGGATTATCGGCAGCATGAGTGTTTCTTGCAACGCTCCTGGATGATAATCGGTCCATTTACTGTAAAAGGCCCTTAAATCTGTAATATAAACTCAGTGAAGAACAATAGTACACAAGGGGTTGTTTCATCACCCCACATTCTGCCCAGCCCTGCTGCCTCCCGCCCTCACTTCTGGGTTCGGTGGGGGAGTGATGATGGGACAAAATGGTGCAGAGCAGAATGTGCTTAGCTCTGCTGTCTCTCCCTCTGGCATTACATATGTCTCCAGGGACAATCCAAGCTCTGGAGACATGTGGGATGTCTAAGGGAGACATAACACAAAAGTAAAAACATACCACCAGTTCTGTTACTACCCGGCCACTGCTATCATAGCTAATAGCTGTTATCAAACGCCAACAAATCTGCAGTCAACATGACAGCAAGAGAAGAGGGATAAACTTCAAAATAAGCAATTTTGCTAATGCAGTGCATTTGCAAAATTGCTTTCTTTTGCATTTAGGGGATGGGAATAGCCCTTTTATGCACAAACAGTGAAATATAACACTACAAAAAGTTATCCTACAATAAACCAGTGCAGACAGATAGTACAAGCAGCATAGGAAGAGCTGTAGTAAGGCACTACTTTGCAACCATGTTTAATCAGGATATGATTAAATTTGAAAGGAGGTTTGGATCAAAATGCGTTAAATGTAAAACAGCCCTAGAGTCCTTGGTGGGCCACGCCATGGTCATGAGATGTCCCATTCACCTTTAATAACTAATGGCTGAACGATCATTCGGCAGTCAGTTATCTTTCCTGTCTTGCCCCTGTCCTCCCTATATACAGGGACATCCAGCCCAGTGTTCCTGTGTTCTCTATAGAGAGGGGTAAGTTGCAGCCAGAGTTCCCTGACTGCAGCTTATTTCTCCCTGAAATAAGGAACCTGGTGGTGATTTTCCATTATCCAACCCTTTCACCACCAACATCATGTGTCGGTGGTCAATTGGGAGAGGCCCCCATACACCATAGACCAGCAGCCTAGCCTACTGCAAGCTATTTTAATTCAATAGGTGTGCCCTAGTGGTGATTTATGACAGCATTGGCAGCTACACCCCTTGTTATGAATGAGATTGATCCAGATAGTATTAACACGAGAGACTTGGATGCGAGCTATGTTACCAGTAACCACCTGTAAAGGTGAAAGATCATTTCACCTTAGAGTAACCCCAGCTCCACCAAAAGTGAAGTGTTACGCCACTTCCCCTGCATACAGCAAGCAGCTACTTTAAACCTTCTTTTATTGATTTTTCTTTCGATGGTGACAATGCAGTTCTTCATTTTGTTCGGAACACATGTTAACAATTAACTAGTATAAAAACTTGGCATACATGGCTAGGAAAATATTGAAAAGTACAAAAGTGCAGGTGAGAGAAGATTGCCAAGGATGTTCAATTAAAACATTTAAAGAGAAGCATCTAACTTGCTGATATATCCCTATAGCGCACAGGGTCGCTGGGGATGAAAGTAATTTTTTTACCTTGATCCTCAGTTCCATTTTCGGAAACTTTGTAGTTTAATTCAGGTCCTAATGAGGCAGTTTGATGCACTGGGGATAAGGCTACCACCCTCAGTGCTCCGATCCGTCCTGGCCAGCCCGCTCCTTTTAATGAATATTTATCTAGTGCTCTGCCGTGATGAGCGCCAGAGTGACATCACTGCACATCCCCGTCCTAATATTCTTTAGAAGAGGCGGGCCGGCTGGGGGAGATCAGTGCACTGAGAGTTGTAGTCCCAACTCCATTGCACCAAACTACAACCAGAAAGTTCCTTGAATCAACGCTGAGGATCAAGTTAAGAAAACTATGGTTAGATCCCTCTATAATTGCTTAAAATTGTATTCTACATCATATGCCCAAGTATGGCCATTGATTGAGAAGTTAAATAACCGTGTGACACATTGGTGAACTTCAGGGATGGGTCTGCAGTCTAAGTTACTAAAAGCCACAATCACTATTATGCTAACGACCAGCTTTTTTTTTTACCTCTGTAATAACTGTGTACTCTCATAGTCAGGATTACTGATGTGAGTCTCCCCTCTTCTTTGGAGTTTTGTTCCTCATACCAGAATAACATATTTTTTTCGATAGGTGTATACTCTGGCCTTTGACCTTGTTTAACTGGTGTACAACTTATTCCTATTCAGAAATAGGGGGTACACAAAATATATCAACAATATTACCATATTATCACCATACATATGTTACTGACCAAATCCAGTAAACCAAGACCAATATTACCAATAATACCTGTATATAAGAAACAAATATTATAACCACATAATGACCACTATCATTACCATCAAATGGATACTAATACCACCATACTATTACAGAAATCCAGTATACCATGAGCAAGAATACCAATAGTACCATGTAGGAAACAAATATTATTGCCACACCTTTACCTCCATCATTACCACCACATAGGAATTAATACCATCATACCATTACTAAATGAAATCCACTATACAAAGACCAGTATTCCCCCATACACTGACCCACTGCCGTGATCAAGGGGGTGTGTTTCCCCGAAACATGTTGGCCTACGTTTTTATCTTTTGTAACTTTTTATATGCCTCATAATAAAGACAACAAAACTTTTTTTGGACGCTGTGGATCTTCTCCTCCTTCTTACTATTATTACCGGGTGCGGCCCGCTACTACTCCACTTGCTCCTGCCTGAATGTCCACCATCACACAACAAACCACCTATGGTGAGCTGAGTTTTTTCTTTGTTCATGAGATATCAATGGTACACAGGCTCTACACACCATGTTAGTGACTCTAGTTCAGTAATATCCAGTGACTCACAGGGGCATTTTCTTTAATTGGAGTAGTTCACTTTTCCTTTTTTTTCTCCATCTTGCCCATCCGTCATTAAAGCGAATGTACCATCAACTACATTTGCTTTAAATATTACCCATGTATAGAACGGCGCCGGTGTGGGAAGGGCGGTGGCGCTGTCCTATTTTTAACCGCGGCCTGGTTCCTGTGTACAGCGCCATTCTTTTCACAGGAACCGGGTCGGGAGTGAAGCAGTGTAGGCAGGCCAGCCCGCCCCCAGTGGGAGGAAACCCCCGCTCCTCTATGACGTAGCTCCATTGGTTCTAATGGAGCCTGGTTCCCAGGCACCAGCACATATCTATGCTGTCAATTTCTAGGGATGCTGCAAGCTGAACCCCTATACCCCTCTTTACTCTACATATACCAGTGACTCCTCTATACAACATCCCTTTGTGTTTAGATCCTGAGTTCCCCAAATACTGTGTGGCTGCACTGTAGGGTCTGTTATTGCTACAGAGACAGCATGTACAGATACTCAGAGAGCAGGGAATGAAGCTTTGTCTTTGTGGCATCTTTAGTTAGCCGTTATAGTAGCTGGTATAATTTTTTTTCCCCTTCTGCATAAACTCCCCTTTTTTTTCTTTTCTCCTTTTTCCTTTCCTCTCCTTTTTTTATTTAGATTTTTATTTATTTAATTATTATATTATTATTTTTTTTATGGGGTTTAAGAAGAGGAAAGGAATTTTTTTTATTTATGTTTTATATATTAATGGAAAGAATTGGTTCTCCAGATTGGTGTCGGCTAAGGAATTAAATTAAAGAAAGAAATATGTATATAAATTAAGGAGAAATTCTAAAAATGTATGTCACTCTGTGGTAAATTCAGTATGTAATTTATGAATTATGATAATAATAATAAAAAAAATAATAATAGTAGCTAGTATAATATTACTAGTAATACAAAAGTCCAGGCAGATGCTAACTGCTAATTTGTTTATCGTTTCTAGAAATTCCATTTTAATCATAGTAAAATTCACATTTTTCATGATTCTGTTGTTTGGTAATTTACTTTGTCTTTATCTTTCTAGCTAAATTGCGAACAACTAACTGAATTACAAAGGAAATCTACAACTTCTAAATCATGTACGACCCGGATGTAAAGTACGAGCCATGCAGTACCACAGATACAGCGGTAAGTGCATCTCAATTATATTTGTGTCTAACAGTAATTGGTTTATGAAACAGTTTATAGAGGGTCTTCGTATAAATTGTTTGGATTATGTACTTTATGTTTAATTCAGTCCTTTTTGTACCTTTTTAATATATTTATTTTTTTAACGGTGGGATGCTATGCACGACATTCCACTAAGTATTCCTATGGAAGAGTGTTCCTATTAAAATAATTATTTAGCTGAAGTGTAGGGGTTATGGAGATGTTTTTGATAAACAGTCCAGTTCTCTGCCTTCCTCCTAATTTTTCCTGTACCGCCATTGACACTTTTTGAATAATAATAATAATAATAATAATAATAATAATAATAATAATAATAATAATAATTTGTATACTAAAAGGTTATGATAGACCTGCTGATATTTCCTTGTAGCTACTTACTTCCCTTCCGGTGCCACGTTTGTTGTAATTGGATGTCCCACCTTTTTTGCAAAATTCCACCCAAAATAAATTAGCTTCTTTGGTGCACTGGGGGCGTTCTTTGGCTTCCCAGTGCACCGTTCCACGTGCCTGCCGCCTCCTACATTCACACCGACTGATGCATTTTCAAGCAGGCTGGTCTTCTGTTTAGAGACGGGCTGTTGTTCGTGCGCATCTCAACAACTGCAACTGGACACAGTATTTCAGATGTGATGTCACTAGAGCTGTATACAGCGGGATCACAATCTCTCTCTTCCTACTAGTTATACCTCTAGCTATACAGCCCAGCATACCATTTTATATACAGCCCAGAATACCATTATATATACAGCCCAGCATACGATTTGCTTTCCCCACCCCCTGGCTGCACTGGTGACTGCGTTCACACTACGTATATTTTAGTCAGTATATTTCAGTCAGTATTGCAACCAAAACCAGGAGTGGATTCACACAATGTTGCAATTGAGTGGATGGCCGCCATTTAATGGCAAATATTTGCTGTTATTTTAGAACGACGGCTGTTATATTGAAATAATGGCAGTTATTTACTGTTATATGGCGGCCATCCACTCAATTTCACCATTGTGTGAACAGATCCTTTCTGTGTTTTTAATCCACTCCTGGTTTTGGTTGCAATACTGACTGAAATATACTGACTGAAATATACGTAGTGTGAACGCAGCCTAAGGCTGTCAGAAATCACTCCCCCTAAATCCTTCTCTTTTGAAGTTTTGCAGAAGAACAATGATCTAAAGCACGCAAGCAAAGTCCACCTGTAAATGGCTTAAAGAATCTGAATTAAAGTTTTTATACATTATTATGGGGCAGATGTCTCACCTAATTTTTAACAGCATTTAGAGAGATGCTTTACAGCAATCACCATGGACATAGACACAATGGACTGGTCCAGACCCTTTTCAGTAGAATAGAAACATTTCTGGGTTTGCTCTGTGACCTGTACTGAGGTCATTCCTCAGGGATATGGAGGCTGACCTCTGAGCTGCAGCTACTGTTTTATCTATATGCTGGTGTCATCCTTCCCTGTAATCCTCTCTGTGATGATAAAGAGGACACTGTTGGAACAGGATCTGTACAGAACTAGAAGTTTTAAAATAGGGCCTAGTGGACGGATTGAAAACGGCAAAGTTTCAGGATTATTTTATAATATCAATTATAGTTATTTAATCTCCTCCTGGCGCTACAATGTAAATTAACGTCGCTGCAGCCTATGCCTGATGCTGCGCCTGTGTCATCCACGGCGGGTCCTGGCTATCAGCAACTCTCAGCACCGGAGTGCGGCGGAGTTGCGGCGGGGCCCCGGCTATCAGCATGACCGCAGCATCTATAGGGCTCCTAACTGAGAATTCTCCATCTACAGAGGGAGAATTCTCTGTCCGGTGTCCATCGAGGCTCAGCAAAGTAATCGCAGAGCCCTGATGGTAGCCATGGAAACCGGAAACCTTGCTATGGAAGCCAGCGGGCAGTAGCGGATTATAATAGGTCCATTTTGGACGGTAGCCTGGGGCCCTGAGCTCCTGGGGAGCCCATGGCCACCCAAACATACTCATACTTTCAGTGGTGTATTATCTCCAGGCTACAATTCTGCCATGATTTTCAAAAAAGTCTGCTTTTTACCGCAATTTTGCACAGATCAGGGCAAAACTGTAACCAGGAGACCTGAAGGACCTTATCAAGTGACAATGATGTCACCACAGGTCCTTTACAGGCTGCACTATGGGGGAAAAAAGACTAAAGCTAATGCTGTTACATAGTTACAATGTGTTAGGGGCCCAAGCTTGGGGAACAGCCCGGGGCTTATGGTAAAGTTAATCCGCCCCTGCCAGTGGGGGGAGGTAGAGAAGGCAGGGTGTGTGCCGGGGGCACGGCTGTGCGCTCTACCCCCTCCCCTCTCTCCACTGCCGCTGTCACAAGATTGTGACAGCGGCAGGGGACAGAGGAGAGGGGGCAGACATAGTGACATCAGCTTATGGGATCATTATGATCGCATAAGCTGATGTCCAAAAACGACCTGGGCATTGATGTATCAATGGTCCCAGGTCTTGAAAGGGTTAACATAAAAACCAGATTCAAACAATAAGCCATTTTCTAGTGACATCTTCCCTTTTGAAGTTGAAGAGGCTGAATCAAAGCCCTTACTTGCATCCCATTGCTGTGCATGACCTTAAACAAGCAGTTCATGCTCCAAAACTTTCCAACGTAGCCAAATGAAAATGAATTTTGGAACAAGAGCCGTCCAGCATTCTTCAATGGTAATATAAACATTGTTTAACAATACAGAACTTTTATAAGAGAGTCTTTGACTGCTGACAGGAATAACAAATCTTATGCTTACATCTGTGTTATCCCTGTTTTATTCTCTGTAGAAAAAGCATCTGATGTACTGTACTTGATTGTTAAAAAAAATCTAGGGCTTGCATAACTTATAGCCCTATTTCACAGAACGATTATTGTTCATAGATTCGCTCCAACGACCGCTCGTTAACGAGCACTTAATGATTTTTTTAAGCGA
Source organism: Dendropsophus ebraccatus (assembly GCF_027789765.1). Lineage (NCBI taxonomy): Eukaryota > Metazoa > Chordata > Amphibia > Anura > Hylidae > Dendropsophus > Dendropsophus ebraccatus. The sequence goes on from NC_091460.1 coordinate 116,258,988, forward strand.
ACGATAACACATAATACTTGTGGGAACGTGAACTATATCTGTAGTGTAACGATTTTTGTGCGGTCGTTACATCGTTACATGGTTGTTTAAAACGTGGGGAAATGTAGGTAGACATTTCAAGAACGACTGAAAGATTTTTTATTCAACTAAAAGATTAGCGAATTATTGTTGAAAGACCAACGATATTTTTTTCGACATGTTGAAAAAAAATAGTGAGCGACTCAACAACAATTTCGCTGTTGTCATTCGCTCGTTTACAGCTATTCCACAGAACGAATATCGTTAACGAGCGGTCGTTTGAACGATTTTATGAACGATAATCGTTCGAAAAAGTTCCGTGGAATAGGGCCTTTAGGCATACCTAATACTATTGTTAAAGGGGAACTATCAGCAGGTTAGATTTGTCTAACTTGCTGATAGTTCCCATTTATATAAGCATGAACATTGTGTAATACATATTTAATACCTAAACTGTATTTAGGAACAGTGAAGATCATTTCATAACCATATTCCTATTGTCGAAGTATAGCTCCCTGTGAACAGGATGTATGTTTTAAGTGAAATAACTTGATAAGCACAAAACACAGAAGATGGAAGTCCCCTGCAGTCCTAGTTTCCTGTGCACCATGTAGACTAGGTCTGTACCTGCCAAAATGTGCATGCTCAGAAACAATGAATTACAATTCTCCACCTGTCTAAAAATAATAAATAACCTAAAAATAGGACTTTAATGTTATGCCTGCTATCTCACCACCATCTAGAAATCTTACATTATATACTTACAGGGAACTGTCACTAGGCTTGTGCTTTCCTATCCATAGACAGCATAAAGTGTACATTAGTTTTGTCAAAACTCACATTTTAATAGTTGAAGCACCCTAAGAGCACTGTGACGCAGGAGTATTCAGGGCTCCCCTCACCCTCCCAGTGTGGTGCTGTTTTTTGAAGAAACTGGCTATGTTGTGCTAATCCTGGATAACACCTAATAAGTGATTAAAGTGCAGTTATGTTCAGGGACTCCTCTCGGATGGGAGTCGCTTGCTTTACTTTTCTTCTTCATCTCGCTTAGGCCATCATAAAGACTTCCCCTGGTAATGCCTTGTCTCTGCCAGACAAACTTTTTAAGCTCTTGGCTCCAGCACCATCCTCACCTCTATGCAAGAATCTCAATCTGTATTGCTTAGCACTGTAACAGTGCCCAGTTTGTGCCCTATGTAGTATTCAGACCCAATTAGTGCCATCAGTACTCACCCCCTCTAGTAAACTGTGTCCCTTTAAAATAGGCACCCCCTTTAGTTAATCCTTTAATCTTCAAGGTGGTAGCTGGAGTGGAGGAGGGAGCATGTGCCCGAGTGGCAAGGGTTGGAGGGGTGCTGGCTCGGCCAACAGTGCAGCAGTGTTGTCTGCACCATCTGCCTGCACCTATTGTTTACGGATAAAACTCAGCTCCTTAGCCCACTCCATACACCTCTTCATATAAGCTGATGCCTATAACCGTGTGGCTGACGTGAAGGAGTTAATTCCTCAACAAAATTACACCACCTGGTCATTCACTTTTCTCTACACACATCATTGGATAGAGGTCATAATTTTAATTCAATCAGGTATTTTTTTTAAAACCTTGTTCCCAGGTCACTTCCCAAGTCTTATCAGCTTAATGCTCCACTCAGGATTATACAACAGGATAGGTCATTCACACTGGGGTTGGGCAGTGTTTAGGACAGTCGGCAATGTAAGTAGAAGTGTGAATTCTACCGAGCAATGTGAAATGTAAAATCACTAAAATTGTCAGGGAACAGACGAAGTGTTGACACATTTTTTTCTATTTACACTTTAGCAAATATAAAAATATGTGAAATTTGTGAAGATATTGAAAAGGTGCTTACCTAAATTCCTATCAGTATGTTTTGTAGTGTGAGAGGAAATCCATACAAACACAGGGAGAACATACAGACTCCATGTGACCTTTTCCCTCCGTCGGATTTAAACTGATCTAATCACTGAATCTCTTTCTTTTGGGATTGTTTCCTCCTCCTTTAAACATTGTCGTTACCCAATTTCTGAAAAACCTATCTCTGGCAGCTAACTATCAGCCTGTCTCTAATCTCTCCATCACCTCTAAACTTCTGAAAAGTCTGGTCTACTCTCACCTGACCTACTTTCTATCCACTAAATCTCTTCCTGACCCCTTAAAGTTCTCCACACTGTACATTCTACAAAAAAACACTCTAACTAAGGCTACATTGACACGTTCCGCAAGTTTGTTCTTAATTGCAGATCCGCAATTATGAGCAAATTTAGGGCCTATTGATTTTAGTTAGACTATTCACACTCTCACTAGTTTTACAGATCCCTAGTCCTCACAAGTTACTACAACAAAAATTACTGACAAGCTGTAGTACGGACTGTAATTACAGCATAGATTCTTCCGTAGAAGTCAATAGGAGCGTCTGTAACGTTTGGACAGATGCATTATGGACAGATTTCTTGCGGATTGTCGACAGTCCTGAAAAACTGCTGAATGTGTGAATGTAGTCTAAGGTGTCAAATGACCTCCTAATGACTGAGTCTGAAGCCAGCTACTTATATGCTGCTCCTCTTGGATCTATTTGCAGCATTTGACACTGTAGATCACTAACTCCTCAATTTGATGCTTTCTATTGGCCTCAAAGATTCTGCTCTCTCCTGGTTTTCTTCCTCGCGCTTTGTCTGCTCCTTCAGTGTATCGCTGCCTCTACTTCTCATCCTCCTACCATTGGGGTTCTTCAGGGATCAGTCCTGGCATTGTCTTCTCTTTTCTTTCTAGAATGACCCTATTATCAACAGATTTGGCTTTTAGTACCATCTCTACACTGATGACACCCAGCTTTATACCTCTTCCGGTAATATCACCCCTGTACTGCTACAAAAATATCAATGATTTCTAAAAATTGTCTAAAAATTGACTCCTTGGTTCAAATTTATTACAAGGTGTAAAATCTCTCCCCCCCTTGTGTTTTCTTCATCCACTAACCTACCTAAATATGACCTTTCCAGTTGTGACACTAAACTAACTCCTAAGCAGTACGCCAGCTGTCTTGGGGTTATGCTAGACTTGGAACTTTCTTTTACATCCTATATCCAGCCACTTGCACTCTTTTGTCACCTACATCTCAAAAACATCTTCACAATCCATCCTTTCCTTAAAGCCATTACAAAAACCTTTCGACATGATATAGAGACATATCAAAAGTTTTGATCGTTCCAGATCTGAGTTTTCCGACCGCTCTTAGTTAGAAAAAAAAGAGTTGGGCTTCATAGAGCTCCATTATAAGTCTGACTCTTTTTTTCTAACTCAGAGCAGAGAGTGGACATGCTACAGCATGGTACTGTCCCTGCTCATTCCCCTGATCGCTACAGACTTGCTGGCTCATCCACCTTTTTTGTGCACTACACTATTCATATATGATAGCTGGACCATTATAGAAATAAAGCACTTTCAGCATTTTGATTCAAGCCCATTCCTCACAGATGGTAGGCTCTTGTGAATAGGATCTTCACTCTTCTTGTTCGAATAGTTAGTGTGTAACGTCTGATTAAGTATGCTGAGAATTGCAACGTGCTGCAGAATTTGTTGGTGCTATATAAAAAAATTACTATTAACCCTTTCCTGACCCATGAAGTACATGTTCACCATGGATTGGGTGGGGAAGTATGACGTGGCTCCCAGCTGCTATCACTCTGTCACCTGTCATTTAATAGTGATCTTGGTGTCAAAACTAGGGACGAGCAAAGCAAATCCAGCGAAGCTAGCTTTGCAATAAAGTTTGCAAAAATTTTCTTTATTAACAAAGTGAACTTCTGCAAGCTTTGTTTTCAGATTTATTTAAGATGGCGACCACAAAAAAAAAAATGTATTTACCCTTCTGTTCTTCCCTAGTGGTGTCCTCTGTATCTCTGGTGTCTCCAGCTATCTCCAGCCTGCTCAGGCAATTACTGACTGAGACGGGACAGCTCTGCGGCCAGTGATTGGCTGAGTGGACGGTCACTCTACATACAACAGTAATAGCCGAATCAGCCAATTACTGACCGCGGAGCTGTCCCATCTGTCTGTCACTGATTAGCTAAGCGGGTTTTTACACATGTTTGGAGTGACATCCCGCTTAGCCAATCACTGACTGTCTGAGACGGACATGGCCACGTCCAGTGATTGGCTGAGCGGGGTGTCGTTCTTGTGTCTTGAGTCTTCTGTCAGTTATTGGTTGAGCAGGATTTTGGCTGCGGGGGACAACAGAGACCAAGGACACTCGGGCAGTTCAGACCGGTAAGTATTGATGAGTGAACAACTGAACCACACCAAAACAGCGAAACACCTGCAATTGTTTAGCTATTTTAGTGTAGTTCATTAAGGTTAGGTTTGCAAGTTCGCAAATTTTACGACAAAAAAATCACAAACCTGCAGAACTTTTGAAAACTTTGCTCATCTCTAATCAAAACAATTTTGACAGATGTTATTGGTGACCCGATCAGCATTCCCACACTTAAATCTGCCTCTGCTAGGCCACGGAGCTTGCCACAGTGTCTTAGCTGATGGAGTCTGCCTGTGGCAGATTTTACTAACAAATGCCTTCGTGTTCTTACACAGTCAGACACACTAATGCAAAAAAAAGCAAAGTCCAAAATTGCTGATTTTTGGTCACGTTACTTGGTAGAAAAAAAATAAATAAAGAATGATAAGAAAGTTACATTTTTGCAGTTATGATACCAACATAAAAACTACAGATCACAAAGCAAGCATATGAGCCCTCACACAGCTACTTGGGTAGAAAAAAAGTTATCAAAAAAGGGTCAAAACATGGCAACACTTTTCTTAAGTGTCACTGTCATTATGACTTTCTAAATTACCAGGGAATGTGATATAAAACATTTTTGCAATTTAATTTTTTTTTTTAAGTTAACATGCTTTATGACAAAGCTTGTATCCAGGTACAGTCTCTTGAGGGTGCCTTTTTAGTCTTGTGCTGGTTAAAAAAAGAGACTAAACAGTCGAAGCCCCGGCCAGTGTCACGGCTCAATGTGTCCTTTTCTGTGAGCGCAGATGACAGGACTTCCTTTGTTTAGTCTCTTTTTTCAACCAGCACAAGACCAAAAAGCTGCCTTCAGAAGAATGGACCTGAATACAAGTAAGTATAGCTTTGTTTTAAAGCATTTTAACAAAAAAAAAAAATGTAAATTGCAAACATTCTTTATTTCACTTGTTTATTTTCACTTTATTCGCTACTATTGATTTAAATTTTGAAAATTATAACAACAGTGGTGCTTTATTAACCCAAAGTTTTCCCAATTATCTTTGGTATTTGGTATTTTTGGATTCGTACTGATATGTGCAATAAATTCAGCATGTCAGTTTAACCACACAGTGAAGTCGGTAAAGATATTATTGTTGCACAAATTTGAGTAACTGAGTATATATTAATACTCTTACCAGAAAAAAATTAAACAGTTTTTTGTGCAACACTATCAGTTTATGTGCAGTGCTCTATAAATTTTGTTCAAAACACAGACACAATTCGTGACACTAAAACCATTTGATAATACACAGGAATGCACATTACATATCAGAGCATGAAACTTGATCTGCATACATTTCTTCTTTAAAGACATAAGTTGAGTACTTGGAAATTCTTACCTTTTGACTTACTGGAAGAGCTAAAGTACAAACAGGTAAATTGTCTTACATGTACATTAGGTCGGATGAGTGCAAGGAATTGTTCTAAATTGTCTAAACAATGTACAATGTAGTTTCCTATTGAATACATACATAAATAGCTTTGTAAGCTTGTAAAGTTTACAGACCTGACCCTGGAACCTGTAAGTTTGACCCTTACACTACTTTCATCACCACAACAGTGGGGACTTTTGCAAGGGGTCTATACAGCTGCAACACCCATGGTAGGACACCACATATACACTCCGGACAGGATTCCATTAATTTTCAGTGCAATGTATTTTTAATTAATACAAAAAATATGTTGTGTGAACATAGCCTTGAAGTGTATTTGTGCATGAAACCCCCACAAATCACTCCATTATAAAAGTTGCACCCCTCAAAGTATTCCAAATGACATTTGAGAAAGTTAACTCTTTAGATGTTTCACAGAAATAAACACATAGGGGGAGAATTAGCAAACAGGGTGTAAAATGAAACTGGCTCAGTTGCCCCTAGCAACCAATCAGATTCCACCTTTCATTCCTCACAGACTCTTTGGAAACTGAAAGGTGGAATCTGATTGGTTGCTAGGGGCAACTGAGCCAGTTTCACTTTACAACATGTTTGATAAATCTCTTCCATAGTGGATGCAGAATTTACATTTTTCCCCCTGATATTTCAGTTCAACACAGCAGGGGTTAATTAAGTAATAAAAAATATAACATTTATTCCCCTTACTCTGCAGTTTTTCATAATATCCTGTATGGGGCGCTTAGGGAACTACTTAACTCACACAACTGCCTCAGAAATTATAGGGCACCTATAGCATTTTGGGGCTTCCTTTTATTTAGGAATAATTTCAGCCATCATTCAAGTTTGTAGAGGTCTTGGAGTACTAAAATATTTTGAGTTATTTTCATTGATACCATTGTGGCGCTCATTTGAATGAATGAATGAAGATGAATTATGTGGGCATCCTAATGACCGCTACATGTTGGTACTGAATTGTAAACCTGGGGAGCAGTGTGTGTGGGGATGGACAGGGGTCAGGTGGGCTAGTGTGTGTGTGGGGATGGGGGTGAGGTGGGCTCGTGTGTGTGGGGATGGGGGTCAGGTGGGCTATTGTTTGTATGTGGGAATAGGGGTCAGGTGGGCTAGTGTGTGTGGGAAGGAATGGGGGTCAGGTAGGCAAGTGTGTGTGGATGGTGGTCAGGAGGGTTAGTGTTTGTGAGGATGGGGGTCAGATGGGATAGTGTGTGTGGGGAGGGATGGGGTCAGGTGGGATAGTGTGTTAGTGTGTATTGGGATGAGGGTCAGGTGGGCTAGTGTGTGTGGGGAGGGATGGGGGTCAGGTGGGCTAGTGTGTGTGTTTTGAGAGATGGGGACAGGTGGGCTAGTGTGTGTGAGGATGGGCGTCAGGTGGGCTAGTGTGTGTGGGGATGGGGGTCTGGTGGGCTAATGTGTGTGGGGAGGAATAGGGGGGTAGTGTGTGGGGGGATGATCAGGTTGGCTAGTGTGTGTATGTGGGGATTAATCACACTTCCATTGGATGCGGGCACCATGGCCGGCTGCAACGGCACCACACTTCAGCCCTGCCTTGCTCCTTGCACGCTCCGCTGTCATCCTCACAAAGGCATCCTAATGACTGAATTGTAACCCTGGGGAGCAGTATATGGGGAGGGATGAGGGTCAGGTGGGCTAGTGTGTGTGGGGATGGGGGTCTGGTGGGCTAATGTGTGTGTGTGTGTGGAGGGATAGGAGGGTAGTGTGTGGGGGGATGATCAGGTGGGCTAGTGTGTGTGTGGGGGGATTAAGCACACTTCCATTAGATAAAAAACACACTTCTATTGGATGCGGGATTAATCGGGTGGGCATCCTAATGACCGCTGCATGTTGGTATTGAATTGTAAACCTGGGGAGGTGTGGGGATTGCGGTCAGGTGGTAACCGACTGACAGATGAACAAAGAAGTCATTAAGCGGGTAAGTTAAATCATAATTTTTTGGTTTATTAAGTACAGTTATATATTACAATTACATATTTTTGTTACTTAAACTATTAATGTTGCAAATGATGGTGTTTGTTTCAAAGTGACACACCATCCGAGTTATGCTCGTTTTTTCATCCAACAATCACTGCTAGCAGTCTTGTTTTGATAGCTAATATTGGTGCCGCAACGTCATTTATATCGTTTTTGAGCACACTAATGAGGGGTTTATAATAAATATTTATATCTAATAGAATAATAATAGAATCATACATGGCATATTATTTACAATTTCATAGGCAGTTTAAAGTGTTCCTTTTAGGTCAAAAGTTTTAATTGGTTAACGCTTGAGTGTTTATACAAAAGTGCCCATTCAATGGAAGAATGATCATTAATAGCAAATTGCTTCGGTGTTCTCCCTATTCACACACAGAAATTGTGTGACATTAAAGCTCTTTAATCCTATCATTGGTCTTCACTGTACCTTATATGACAACCTAGGAGATATATATAATATATATTTATAGTACCTTAAAATTACTGTAGATTAAAAGTACAGTACTTCAGTATACAAAAGGATATCTGTACATGGCTTTTCATATAGTTTTTGTATGTTTTACACGCAGCTGTGTCAGGTATAGAACATTTATTTTTAGAAAGTAAGTCCTTCCTGGGTGAGGTAAGAAAAGTGCAAGAAACCTAACTCACCTTTACCTGACTGCTGTCAGCTCATTGAATATCATCTTACACAACACTCCCATGGCAAATGTTTAGTGTGATAGTCTATCTTTGTAAAGCTTGATGCCAAATGTGTTGAATGTTTGAATGTAATTGTTGAGATGTGGGATTTCCTGAGGTCACAAAAAGAAGCGAAGTCACTAGGAAAAAAAAAAGCTCTTCAGTGGCTGTGGCAGGGCAACACACTAATAGGCCGGGACCCTGTGGAGCGAGGAGGTATGTATACAGAGCGGAGCAGGAGGCGGTCGTTCAGACCGCTGCGCGTATGTACTGACAGTGATCTGCCAGGACCTAGCCAACTCGCAGTGTTGAGTCGGTACGTGTGAAGGCACCCTGACATTGACTTCTATAGGATTCCTCTAGCAGAATCCACCCAAAGAATTGACATGTTAATTCTTTGGGCGGAAATGCGGATTCCGCATGGAAATTTACTCTGTGTGCACGGGCAGTCGTAAATCCCATTGTTCTCTATGGAAAGGATCAATGTTGCATTTACACGGGCGGAATTCCGCTAGAATTGCTCAGTGTGCATATACCCTTAGGGTAGGTTCACACTATGGAATCCGCGCGAATAGGTTCCCGCCGGATTCCGTCGCTCGTACCTGTTTGCCCATGCCATAGACTTCATTCTATGGCCGGGCCAATAGAATAGACATGTCAGTTCTTTCAGCGGAACGGGTATGTGCACACTGAGAAAAACACGCAGAGGACTTGAAGCTGATTCCACCGCTCATCCTCATGCACTCCCGCTTCACTCTCGGCCTGCGCCATAGACTCCATTCTATGCACAGGCAGATTCCACCAACCCGTTCATTCCTCAGGCAGACGGCAGAATCTGCCTGACCATAGAATGCAGTCTGTGGCATAGGCGAAGAGTGAAGCGGGAGCATCAGCCGAAAGGCCCCTGGGTGTTTTTCTCAGTGTGCACATACCCTAAGGCTGGGTTCACATTAAGTTTTTGCAATTTGTTTTTTTAATCCTTTTTTTTTGTGGATCCATTTTGATCTGTTTTTCCTTTGACTTTCATAATAAAAAAAAAAAAAATCAAAACTGAACCATTTTTTTTAAGACCTAGGGGGTACATGTATGCCCTTGCCGCCTGTCACCAGACGACCCTGTGCATATATGTACGCCCTGGGTGTCTAATGTGCTATGAAGCATGCTTCATAGCAGGTGGGGGCCAGGTGCAATCAGCCAAGCCTTCACCGTTAATGAAAGGCTGCACCGATCACACTGCAGCCTGTCCTTAACCCCTTAAACACTGTGATCTCTGCATTTAAATGTAAGTGGTAGGAGCAGCTCCTGTCACTTACCGATCGGGAGGTCTCTTACCTTTCTCTGAGCGGTCCAATTGGCGCTCTGCTCATTGAGTCTGCCACAGACAGGCTTAATGAGCAGAGCACCTATAATTCTAATCAATGCTATGCCTATGGGTCCATTTACACAGAAAGATTATCTGACAGATTATTTGCCAAAGATTTTAAGCCAAAGCCAGAAACAGACTATAAACAGAGATCAGGTCATAAAGGAAAGCCTGAGATGTATCCTCTCTTCAAATACATTCCTGGCTTTGGCTTGAAATCTTTGGCAGATAATCTGTCAGATAATCTTTCTGTGTAAACGGACCCTTATGGTGCGTTTACACAGACAGATTAATCTGACAGATCTTTGAAGCCAAAGCCAGGAACACTATAAACAGGGATCAGGTCATAAAGGAAAGACTGAGATTTCTCCTCTTTTCAAATCCATTCCTGGCTTTGGCTTCCAAAATCTGTCAGATAAATCTTTCTGTGTAAACGCTGCCTTTTTATTGCTGCGTTTTTGGTGAGATTTTTACATGCGAGTTTTGATTTTCACATGAAAATCAAAACGCGCATGGAAAAAACGCAGCAAAAACTCAGCGATAAAAACGCAGCGTTAAATACGCAGCGATACGGTACGTGTGAAGGCACCCTCAGGCTGTATAGCTGCAGCTCAGCCTCATCTGGCAGTAATCAAGGGCAGTGCTGTGTGTGTGTTTTGTTTTGTTTCCATCTGTTTTTACATTGACTTCCATTATTTAAAAAAAACAGATCAATTTTTTTTTTTTATGGACACACGTTTTGTGTACATCAAAAAAAGGATCTGTTTTGATCCTTTTTTTTTGTAATGGAAGCCAATGGAAAAACGGATCAAAACGAATGCACACAATTGGATCGGTTTTTCCATCCGTTTTTTGCAAATCTGCAGCGGATTTCACTCTGCCAGTTTGCATTCTGCTGCCAGCATGTGACCCGGCCCCTTTAACCCCCCGGCCCGCAGCATGCATTACCTGCTTGGCCCCGTGGCTATATGTGAGGCTCCCCCCGCTCCTCATCCGGCTGATGGGCAGCAATGAGAGCCGGGAGCCTCACACACCGCCACGGCGCCGAGCAGGTAATGTATGCTCGAGGCCGGGGGCTGCCGGATGTGGGGGGTTAAAGGGCCCGGGTCACATACTGGCAGCGGATGGGTATGTGACCCATTCACTTTACAGTACCAGGATCCGCAGCGGATTTCGCTGCAAATGCGCAGCATGAAATCTGCTGCAGATCCGGTACGTGTGAAGCTACCCTAAAAGTGGTTGCTTGTTTGTAAGTATAGTACATTTTGTCAAGGAGTCCGTGTGCACTCTTTTAGGTTCGGTAATAGAGATGAGCAAACCGGGTTCGGGTTCAAGTCGATCTGAACCCGAACGTTCGGCATTTGATTAGCGGGGGCTGCTGAACTTGGATAAAGCTCTAAGGTTGTCTGGAAAACATGGATACAGCCAATGACTATATCCATGATTTCCACATAGCCTTAGGGCTTTATCCAACTTCAGCAGCCACCGCTAATCAAATGCCGAAAGTTCGGGTTCGGATCGACTCGAGCATGCTCCAGGTTCGCTCATCTCTATTCGGTAACATTGGCTGTTCTGAGCAGCTGTGTGAGTACAATTCAGAGAAAGCTTATCTCTTGCTGGGAGTGGCGGGCAGATAACAGTGCAGGTAACTAGACTCACCTTTGCCTTCATACTATTACTGAAGTGAGCAACAACCTGGAGTTAAGTAATGAACCTGCCCTGCTTATCTAACATAGTGTGTGATGCTCACAACACATCCTTGTATAAAGAAACACTCAAAACCGCGACATCCACTTAAAGCAAATTACATAAAACACATGTTATATAAAATGGAAGAAGCAAGCACCTGTCTTACGGTGGTCTCTAAGGGACTTTGGGCTAAGCTGTTGCCTTTTTGAGGCAACAGCCTAGCAGCCCGACATAGGCTGATGCTTTTCTTAATTTAACACTATGTACCAAGCATATTAAAGGGGAACTATCAGGGGGTGCTCTGGGAGCCCGTTCAACACCCACAGAGCTCCCAAGGCAGCGATTTGGATATCTTCTTTGATCAAAATGCTCAAGAATGCCAGAACGCACAGAAAAGTGAACAACACCACAACCAACATAAGGAAAAGAGCTGCTGGGGGATATCAGCAGGTTGGTGTACACAAAGCTGCTAAAGGTAGCCATATTCACATTGGTCGCTGGGTAATCAGACATATCAGTCCTGAAATTGTGGATATCCACAATGTTTGATCTAAACATACCATGCTGATTCACTGTAAGGCTATGTTCACATAACGTCAAAAATAGAGAAAAGGCGGCTGTTTTTGCAATTTAAAATAACATCAGTTTTACCGCAATTAAACTGACTGCAATGGCAATGCATTGAAGTCAATGGAAAGACGGACGTCCAATGCACACAATGTATTGAATAAGGGACGTTATTGCCGCAGACACCAAAATAATGTTCAAGTTCATTATTTTCGGATGTCTTTTGCAAACAGCGGACGTTTTTTATTAGTTTTTCTTTTGTCTTCGTTTTTACTATTAAATTCAACGGACTTTTCAATTAAACCACCCCCAAAGGCCAGTTAGCAACCCAAACTAGAATAATGTACCAACAGCCGTCATTGCACTAAGGGAAAGCTAGGCTGCTAAATAACGTCCGTTATTTTAGACTCAAAATAACGGACAACATTTTAAACAGAGCAGAAAAGACGTTGTGTGAACATAGCCTAACAGTGTGTTCACACTATGAAATGTCAATTCTTTGGGCGGATAGCGGAATCTGTTTGAGCATTGAATGGGATGGGCAGAAATTCAAATGGAAGCACGTGGGGGCGAACGGCGGAATCCGCGGGAAGTTCTCTGCACGGATTCTGTAGTGTAAACGCACCCTTAGGCTATGTTCACACAACATTTTTTTTTAGCCGCATTTGTGGACGCCTGCCATTTTGAGGCAAAGAAGTGTCTGTAAATAATGATCAGGCTGTTCATGTCTGTAATGTTCAAAATACGGACGTAATTTCACCTCAAAATAACGGCCGTCCAAAAAATGTTGTGTGAACACACCCTAAGGGTAATGGAATGGATGGAATCTATTTTACCCTGCACAGAATCTTCATGTTTTATCGGATTATTTATGTGTAAACACTGGTATAAATTTTTATCGAGAAAATGTTTAACTTTGCAGCCCCGGAGAAATTAACGGTTTCAGATTTTTAAGGTTTGAACTTTCTTTAAGGGGATTCTAAACAATGTGGTAAAACTTAGTGGATATACTTGTCTATAGATCCTGTTGCTGTATACTTATATTCACACCTTACCGTTTCTACTGCTTTGCTGTTCATACAGCTTGTAACTCTGAACTTCTGATAATGGAACTGGTCACTTGGTGACTTTGCTTTCCTGCAGGCTTGTATAATAAGCTGTGGCAGCCAAAGAATGTAGGGTAGGATGTGTGCTGCTAATAGGGTTGTCTCTCTTATGACATCTTGGGAAGTCTCCGCCCCACACGTGTCTATATCCCTATGTTATCTGTACTGTCTCTTCACAAAGCAGAGTAGATGCTCAGGAAGAGCAGACCTGGGGTCGTTCCTGCTTTTGTCAACCAACAAACCTCCTCATTAATAAGCCAACACTAGACATCACTGCTGTTCAGCTCCTGACTTATGCTAGGTAAGTGCCTCGCTGCAATGTCTTATACAACTGTAGATTGTAAGCTCTCTCGGGCAGGATCTTCCATCCCTATGTACTGGTCTCTCAACTTTATTTGTGTATTTTTTTTTTCTTGATTATTATATTTACCCTATCATGTGTACAGCGCTCTAGAATCAAACAAAAAAAAATAATAATAATGGTGACTAAATCACTGGTCATAGGACCACCACAATACAGATGTATTGATTTATTTTTTGTTTTCTTCTAATTTGGTTACTGTTCTATTGCGTTTGGATATATGTTTTTCTCACTCATCTATATTTGTGATTTTGTAGAGTCACTCCAATATGCCGAGTAATCTCAGAATTAGTATCGTCTCCTGTTTGTACTGTATAGACAGCTGTTTTATAACATGCTACTTTAGCGGAAAAGCTGTGGCTACAGGTTTTCTAATTGTTTCCTAATTTCTTGTCGGACAGGATTCAGTTACTTTTATTTTCCGCCTTTTATGTTTACCCTGAAACGGGCAGTGAACTTCTTGTATAATGACTCTACGAAAGCTACAGAGCTTAAGAGAGTCACCAGTTTCTGAAAGCGAGCTTCAACAATTGGTAGATTTACTAAAGAATAAAAGCAATTATACCTGATCTGTGAAATGACTTGGAATAAAAAAATATAAATAAATAAAAAATATTTTTATGGTCCAAATTGATCATGTTTTGACCTAACTGTAAAGTAAGACTTAGGCTGCATTCACACGTTCTTTGTACCGGATTGAACACGGACTTGGAATGCCTGTAACGGACTCTTCCCCCGTCCGGGCAGCATCTGTGATAAGATGCTGGGAGGGGGGAAATTGTACAGATATGCTCCGCGCTGTAATTAAGCAGCCACACGGCTCTGTCATTACATCACAGCGCATATCTGAACATTTCCCCCCCTCCTAATGATAGATGCTGCCCGGGTGGCGGTAGAGGCCGTTCCAGGCATTCCACAACCGTGTTCCGTGAGGAACACGGAACATGTGAATGTAGCCTTATGATGTTTTTGGCCAGCATGGTGGCTCAGTGGTTAGCAATGTAGCCCTGCAGTGCTCAAATCCCACCAAGGATTTTGTATGTTCTCCCCATGTTTGTGTGGGTTTCCTCCGGGTACACCAATTTCCTCTGAAAACATTGAAATGGAAAAACTTACATTGTGAGTCCTAATGGGGACAGGGACCAAATTGGCAAAGCTATGTAAAATCCAGCAGAATCAGTTGCCTCTATATCAATAAAGAATTATTATGTGTTCTATTCGTGTTGTTATTTTGAAACAAGAATACGTCCTTATTATGATAATTACGGCCATAATTATCACAATCATTACTTTACGGCCATAATTTTCAAAATACAGCTGTGTGCTTGCCTCAAAAAAACGTTGTGTGAACATACCCATAAAGTGTAGTGTAGTAAATCTGATATTACAGATTAATATCCATACAATGTACTGTCCATTGTGGAAACTAATGCAGGTTTCTCCCATTGCACTGAAACCAATTGCCTATGTTTTTACATATGGATTAATGGCAAATTTTTGGATTTAATTTTTGAAATCCTCTGCAGCATGTGAAGCCACTAATAATGTACTACTAGAAATCTAAAAAAAAAATCCATTATAATACACACAAACACCACATATATACTGGTTGAATGTCAGATTTTGCTGAGGTTATGTTCCCACTATGCGATTTTAGCTAGAAACGACAGCCGTCTGTTGATGACGACGGCCACAAATAATGTTCATGATCATTATTTGCGATTGTCATTATTAATAGATTTCCATAATTTTGCGCTAAATTCCTGTATTGGCAACATAGCCTTAATGGTCTTACTTTTTTTCAATCATAATTATAGGTGTATTATCATTCTGCCATTTTTTTCTTTCTCTATAGAAATCTGAGGCATCATTGGTAATCATCAGGACCACTCATCGTACCAGAGTCAAATTATAAGTGTTAAGGTGTCTTATCTGACACAGTTTTGAAGCCAAAGCCAGGAACAGACTATAAACAGGGAACAGGTCATAAAGGAAAGACTGAGATTTATCCTCTATTCAAATACATTACTGGCTTTGGCTTCAAAAATCTGTCAGATAAATCTCTCTTCATTTCTCCAATAAGTAAATCCAAAATTTCAACCACTAAATAAATGCAATACATAGAACACATACAGATATATAAAAGATACAAACAAAAAATTGCCCACAAAACTTTCATGGAACATAGTCTGTATACGTTTTTAGGATGACCTTTTCATGAAAAATCTTGCTTACATCACGCACAAGGAGAAGTTACTGAATTTCAGATGAGGCTTCTGCTGAATCACGCTGCCATTGCTGGAGGATTGTGAATGCACACAACTTTCACTTCCCTCTTACAAATTGACGCTTGTCCTGTCAGATGACGACAGCGTTTTTAGCTTTTTGACTCTCAGCACTTTGTGATTACCAGAGGGTTTACATAAAGGGTCTGGACTGCCCAATGTAATTATATTATATATTTATCTCCTGAATACCCTGGTTATGTGAGCACACTAAATATAGGTCTTCATAGTTACCTAATGAGGTTGCTTAACGCATTATATGACATTTCCTAAATTGTACGATGGCTTGTAGTATTTGATGCCAACGTTGAATCACTTTTATTGTCTATCTTTATAGCTGAATTACACATAGAGTTGATTTTTCTTGTTATACCAGCATCATCTTTATGGCCTGCTCTAACCATAACTATAACCAGTGAGTATTTGGCATCAAAATGACGGCCGGCCAAAAAAAAAAAAAATGTTTAGTTGTTGCATTGTTTAACTGGCCCACTTTTCCCTTGGCTTCGTTTTATGCTGGATGCACATATATCAGGCAGTTCACATCAGCTGTTTCTGTCAGAAACTGAGGGCACAAATGCATCACTTGTCAGAAGTGATTTTTTTCTTCAACGAACGAACGAACAGCAGCCATTTGTTCTCCGACAGGACAGACAGGGGAGCACTGCAAGATGTTTTTTCTGTCTGGTAATTCAGCGTTCAGATTGAAGTGCCAGATATTATGAACTGTCCCAGTAAAATGTGCTGCTGCTGCACTAGAGAGAAAACTGAATCCCCATAGAAAAGCTCTCCTACTCTGGACAGTTCCTGTCTCGGCCAGAGATGTCAGCAGAGAGCACTGTGTCAGACTGAAAATAAAACAATATTTTCTGCAGGACATACAGCAGCTAATACGTATGTGAAGCCTTGAGATTTTTTGATAGAAGTAAATTACAAATTTATATAACTTTCTGACACCAGTTGATTTGAAAGAAGAAGAATTTCACCGGACAGCCTCTTTAATACTTTCTTATTCCTCATGCACACGTTCTGTGCACAGCGCTTCTCGTACTGTGAGGCGCCCCCTAGTTGTTGGTCAGGCACAGCTGAAGAGGCAGTTTTAACAAAAGCGACTATAAGCTCAGTCATTTTGCTGGATACAACAATCACTAATTTAGCAACATTAAGTTATTTTGTACTTGCTTTATTGGTATATAGAGTTTAGGAAACAGAGACGTAGCATTATTTTCATATTTTACATGGATTCCCATTGGTCAGCCTGGTGAGGCCCCAGTGTTGCTTTGGTCTGTTGGATCTGTAGGCTTCGGTAAAAAAAGTTTGAGAAGCACTGGATTTATGGATTGTGTGCAACCAAAGGGATTATTAGGAATTCTGGCATCAGGTATAATTATTATACCGAGAGCTCCGAAATTGTTCAAATGTTCGTGGTACTGTACTGACAGAGCAGCTCCGCTGTGGCAGTTTAGTACTGCAAAGATTTTAACAGATTTGGAGTTCCCAGTATCATAATGATATGTGATGCCGGGAGGTCAAATAATGTGTTCCCTTGCACACCATCCGTATACAGGGAACATGAGCATGAGGTCAGCGCTCGTTTGCTCCTTGTTCCCCGCTCGCTGCCAGAGCTATTACAGACGACAGCAGCGAGCGGGTGAGTGCGGAAGGGGGCGTGGGGAGCTGCAGGGGGGCTGCCCAGGTGATCGCTGATCGTCTGGGCAGCCCATAGAGGATAGTGGTGGTCTGCTGTCGCCACTCCTATGTCATGGAGCGACGGCATGGGAATAGGGCCTTTACGTCTTGTATATAACCGTGGATGGCAAACCTTGAATTTCATGTTTTTTTACTATGTGTATTTTATATGCCTTAGAAATATATCTTACTGAGACGTTTCCATCCATTGACTGTCACCTCATTTTGCTCTTTTCATGATTTATCTACAGGAAGGGGCTTCCATTGCCATGGCAGACAGCAATTCTCATACTGTGGTTCAGGTGATAGAACCAGCTCTAAATGGTCTTCGCAAGTCCGATAATCTAAAGAAATCACTACAAGGTGCTTCCTTGAGCTTCCGTAATGTCAACTACAATGTCAAGATAAAGTCTGGATTGATATGTTGTAGAAAGGTTGTGGACAGACAGATTCTCTGTGATGTCAAGTAAGTCATTCTTCATCCGTACCAGCTCTTGAGTTACATAGTTTTATAGTATGTATCGATGTTTTACGATTGTTTAGGACAACTGACTGTTTGCCCTCCTACATTAACTGTAATACTATCCCCATCTGACTCTTAATCCATTACTCTGGATTTATGGTGCCTCATATCATCACACCTTAGCATAATGAGGTCACTTCAATGTAATAGATTTTAATATAACATTTATAGGAAAATTATAGGTTTGTCTGCACATAGGGAGCTGAACCAGATAATGTTTATGACCTGGAATAGTGAAGTCACCAAGACAGTAGGCATTTGTGGTGTGTTTGTACTTTTCTTTTTTTTTTTAACTCTTCCACAAAATTTTTACCTCGCGTACATATGCAAAGTTACACACAATTTTTACCTATGCAACGTTAAAGACATGATCTGCCTGCTTTTGCCATTTAACTTACTTTACTGATGTGCCTCACCTGCACTTTCTTGTTGTTGTAAAGTAGTACAGGAGTTTTGCAGCTTTATAACATTTTGTGTTTAAATTCCTTTAAACCTTCTGTCTTTACTTGCTGTTAGTGATTACATCCACAGACTTAAATCTTGTGTAGACCTAATATTAGGTACTCCAGAGAAAAAACTTTCTGGTGCCAGAACGTTATACAGTTTAGTAAATTAAATCTTTTATCAACTGCTGTATGTCCTGCAGGAAGTGGTGTATTCTTTCTGGTCTGTCACCTCTGTCCAGAGCAGTAGAGGTTTTCTATGGGGATTTGCTACAGCTCTGCACAGTTCCAGAAAAAGCTACAGAGGTGACACCAGAGAGCACCATGTCAAAAGTGTGTAAAGCAGCTAACGAAAACTGAACGTTTTAAAAAAAAAATAGAAGTAATTTTCATTAGTTGATTTAAAAACAACAATTTTTCTCCAAAGTAACCCTTAAGAAAAGTTTAAAAATCATCGGCCACCGCCTCCACACTGCTCCATGTAATAGGTGATGTGCGGTCGACGTCTGATTCAGTGTATATATAGAAAATAATAAAGATGTTTTATACTTACCTCTCCATGCTCCCCTGGTGTCCTTCTGCCCTGTCTCTGCATCCCCCTACAGTTACAGCCGCCACAGACTAATGCGTCTCTCTAGTGACAGCCCACTCAGGCTGCGCCGCTGTCCTGTCTTGATCAGTGATTGGCTGAGCGCTGTCACTGCCAAGACAGGTTTGTTGGTGGCTGCGGTGAGTGGGGGGTGCAGACACATGGCAGGAGGACACCAGGGGACCATGGAGAGGTAAGCATAATCTTTATTAATTTTTATATAAAGGAAGTGCCACATTGACATTATTGATGTCTGTGCAGCCCCAGCCCCGACTGCATGATCATCAAAGCCGTCCAGCAGATCGGCGCTCTTTTATAGCGAGAGTCAGGCTGTCTAGTAGGGCCTTTAGAGTGCTACTCATTGTATCACTATAGGTAATCCTTTGTGAGCTAAATACACCAGCAGCACTAATCCCTCTCCCCTCTTAACTGTTTATTGTATCAGTATGGATAAAATCTTATCAGTCTGCTTTCAAGGCTGTTTGTCTACTCTAAGCAAGGTGCAGCTGCATACACCTTGCAGTCGATCCACGTGATCACAGTTGCGGTCATCACAGAGATGCCTCCATTCTACAGACATCTTCTCAGACCTAAGAATAGCCTAGAATGCAGTACATAGTGCATCAAAATCAAGATCAACAAAAGACATGATGAAAAAATGTTGTACTGGAACGTGTACACAGGGTGAACATTTTCATAGATATTAAAGGGTTCATCCAGGTTTACAAAACCTTATACGCCATTTTCTGTTCTCAAAGCAGCAGTGTTTTTTCTAATCCTGGACAGGCTGAGCGGACTGCACACATCTTGACACAGATCCCGGCTTTTATCTTCCCCAGCATTTGTTAAAGAAAATAGCCTTGCCCGGACTTCTCCTTTAAGAATCCATGACATATGGGTCATGGCGTCCCTAAGGGGGTACAGAGAGGGCTGACAACATGAGCTCTTTCTGTACCGTGCTGCTCCCAGCTGCTATCAGCAGTCAGGGACCGCAGCTAATAGCGGGCATGGCCCATTAACAATTAACAATTTAAATACTGCTGTCAAAACTGATAATGCTGTTAGAAAGCCTTTGGTGGTGGTGTAGTAGGGAGATTGGCTTCCTGCAATACGATCGCATTGACGCTGGTCCTGGCTTGGCAATCGCTAAAGGCTGCCTTCAGAAGCCCCTAGTAATGGAGCCCAGATAACAATCATGGAATTTCTCATAGAAGTCCCCTGGCGGAGGGGGGACGGGCGGCAGCGACTCGGCCGTCCGTCCGAAGATGACGTTTGGCACAAGATGGCGGACGGCCCTCGACACGGATCAGGTAATGTATAATGCACCAACACTTCCGGGTACACGGGTGGGGGTGGTGGGACACGGGGAACGGGGCGATTCACAGACATAACATACATTACAAAGTTGTATAACTTTGTAATGTGTGTTATTCTGTGAATAATTTCTGAGCGCCGCACTACCCCTTTAATGGCTGCAGTCGCTATAGATCGCTGTGTTTATGGCAGGCAGCTGTGTGATCTTAGCTGTCATTATCCCCGGCTTCTGGGACACTGTGTGCTGGGCTGATTACACTGAAGCAGCCCTGCACACATTAAAACCCCTTCATAGCAGGAATGTATATATAGAAAGCCTTGGTAACACAAACTTTATATATAAGTGATTTAGAAATGGTCATTACACACTAAAAAAAAAACACTTAAAATTTTACCCACTTCACATCCACAAAATGTGTATATACGTTCCTACTGCACAGGGCATCAGCAGTAGGAACACATTTACAGGTTTCGTGGATGTGAAGTGGTTAAAGGTTTAAGTCCACAATACATAGAGAAATGAAAGTTGCACTCACCCACGAAGTCTTCTTAAAACTGTTTCTTTATTATTAATATATGGACATAGTGCGGACACGGTGGTGAGCAGACGCCATTCACAAGGCGTCTGCTCACCACCGTGTCCGCACTATGTCCATATATTAATAATAAAGAAACAGTTTTAAGAAGACTTCGTGGGTGAGTGCAACTTTCATTTCTCTATGTATTGTGGATTTACGATGGACTGTATCCTGAGTTAGCACCTCCCTGTCTTAGCTATTGCGGCCAGCCCCCGCTAGTGGTTGCATATACAACAGTTTACACCTGTAGTGCCGCCTATTTTTTCTTTGTTGTGGCGGTGTTTTTTGTTTTTTAGTACGTAATGACCATTTCTTATGGTGCGTTTACACGCAACAATCATCGCTCGAATTTTCACGATAACGATCGCATTTGAGCGATAATCGGCTTGTGTAAACACAGCGAATGATCAAGGGACAAGTAGGAAATTGTTCATCGTGATCTTTCAACATGTTCTCAAATCGTCGTTGGTCATTCGCTGAAAATTTGCAGATCGCTTCGTCTAAACAGTCTTTTACCGATTCACCCCATGTGTGAGATAGGCTTATGCTATTTTAAAACAAATTTTTCAAAGGATATATCATTCCGTCTGAACGCTGATTGTATTAAAAAACACATTGTTACTTCGAAATCGTTAATCGTTCGATTAACGGGCGAATTATCGTTCCGTGTAAACGTACCATTAATCCCTTATATATAAAGTCTGTGTTACCAAGGCTTTCTGCTTAACCAATGTGTAAAACATTGCAAACAATAGAGACCTTCAAGGATAGACTGCAATAAAAAAGAAAGTATAGCATAGTTTTTTTTTCTTAATTATAGTCACAGTGGATGGAGAAAATTTCTTTTCATGGGCTGATTTTCTCAAAGACAGTAACAAGTGTGTGAAGGAGGAGTATCCCACAACCTGCTAATCCAACAAAGCTGCTTTTACTTTTTTTTTTTTTTGCTTAGGAGCAATTAAAATATGGTTGTAAACATATTCTTCAAACCATAAAGCCTAGTTTACACTTTTTTTCTGCTAGTTTTGTTTTCACTTTAAACCAACCAAACCAAACTGTAATTAAAATAGAGGTTTACTTTTTATAGGTAAATTCCATGATCTAAAACACATCACCCATAAATGTTGGTTTGATAAGCTTCATGGTTGTATAACTGACTGCAGGTTACACAAGCGCATTCTTGATGGACCAGCGTTTATGGGACTGTCTATGTGATTATCTTAAGTAACCATAGAGTAGGACGCTCAGTGTTTGCATGTGACTGACTACATGAGGTTAAAATACTTAGGAATGTGTCCTGCTTGGCCTCCTATTTGTAGGATCCAAGAAATGTGACTGGAAATGTTTTTTTTTTTTTTTTGTTACCTAAACAACGAGGTTACCTAATGCTGCGTTTACACGAAATGATAATTGGCCCGATCGTACGATTAACGATGTCGGAGTAACAATTTTTTTCATAACGATCAGCGGTTAGACGGTACAATATATCGTACGGAAAATCGTTTTGCGATCGCTTAAGCCTATCTCACACATTGGTTAAATCGGCAAACGACTGTTTATACGGAACGCTCTGCGAATTTTTTGCGAACGACGATTTGAGAACATGTTGTAAGATCAAAATGAACGATTTCTCGTTCATCGTTTGATCGTTCGCTGCGTTTACATGTACGATTATGGTTCGGATTCGATCATTATCGTGCAAATTCGCACGATAATCGTTTAAGTGTAAACGCACCATTATGTAACCTGATGTTACCTAATGATCAGCCAGCAGATCCTTGAGTATCCCTTTCTCATATATTTAGAGCTTATGGATCACACTAGACAGGGTCCTCACATGTCCATAACCTGCTTTGCGTGCATGTCTCCTCAGCATGACAGGTTGAGCCACATGCCTTTTGGCTCATCTCTAGGTAAAAGGTTTTCACCCTTACCTTTAGTACAATTAATTTCCACAGTGCCTGATAACGCTGTAAAATGTACATTTTTACTATACTATACATTTGCAGTGGAGGACAATATGCTTTCTTTTTCTTTTTTTATACTTATGTTAAAATTTTATTTTGTTGCTGGTTGGGGGAGCTTACAGTCTTGCACAACTAATTTTCTTACTTTGGCACCATGTGTGATCTTTTTAGGTCTTTACTTAAACGACGGAGAGGAGCGCTTGTTTGCTCCTCGTTCCGCGCTCGCTGCTGCCACTGCTATTGATTGATCGTGTCAGCAGTGAGTGGGTGAGTCCAGAGGGGGGCTGCGGGGAGCTGCGAGGGGGCTGCCTGGGTGATCACTAGAACGTCCAAGCAGCCTATAGCAGATAGCGGCGGTCTACTGCAGCTGCTCCTATTCCACGGAACAACGGTATCATATTGCTGCTATCTAAGTCGTTTGTTGTTAAACATGTTAAAAGACAAACGACTGCAACGATCAGCCAACATCGTTCATGCCGGCTGATCGTTGTCTTCTATTACACAAGACGATTATCGGCCGTAATGACTGATAATCATTTCGTGTCATAGGGCCTTTAGGCATTAGTAATATAAAACATGCAAAGATTTTTCCTGTGATAATTCTAATACCATTAAAAAAAATTCTTTTTCTTTTATGCAAAATGAATTACTTGATTACGTAATTTCTTTTTATTTTGGGTTGTAATGTTCCATAGTTAAGCATGTGTTTTGGCCTTTCTTTTACCTTTTTATATAGCTTTTGCTATTGTTCATCTTTCTATATTGCTCTTATTACCCTGACATTGAGCACCTTGACTGAATTCTCTTGTTATTGGTGCTATTCTCAGAGGCTTGTGGCTCACCATACATATTCTACTTAGCCCATGGTCAGCAGGTGGGATGGGAGCATTTATATCACTTTAATAAACATTTTACCACTTCTTCTATTGTATAAAGATGACCATAAACCTTCAAAAACGGACAGTCGTATGATCATCCAGCCATTGGTTATCTCTCCTGTCCTCCACATTCACAGGTACGTTCAGCACAGCTGAGTGTTCCTGTGTTCCCTAAGGGGAGAGGAGGGTCAAGCTGCAGCCAGAGAGCTCTGGTGGCAGCTTATCTCTCCCAGAACAATGGGGTCAGGCAGTTATTTTCCATCACGTGTGGTGGGCATGGACAACTGAGGTATAAGATGGGGACCTTAAGAGTGTCTCAGTTCATCTCAATATAACCATATATTTTTTCCATATCCCTTTAATTTGCCACCACAGGTGATCGGCACATGAAGACTTTTTAATAGCTTTGAGACATGTAGATTTTATCTTGAAAACTTTGCTAAGAGTTAATTATCGTTCTGTCATCCAACTTTCTCATAGTCATTCTTTCTATACTGTTTGTGAGTGGATTGGATTGTGTAACTTCCCTGTTAAGAAATTATTTTTGCATGTCTCACTAATTTCACTATTTTATGGCTAGCATGACTCAGGTCTTTTTTTTTAAATTTCATTCTACACTATTATTTAAACTCCTTTTACTTTTTTTTAATTAAATATCTCAAAAGCCACCTGCACAGAACAGATTTTTTTTTTGTATTCTAGGTCTAGTTTCTATATAACAGATATTTTCTGACAGTTTACAGTATAAGGCTATGTTCACACTACGTAAAAGTACGGCCGTTGTTGCCATCGGCCACAACGGCCGTACTTTGCACGGAGTGGAACACTGCCTTATCTGCTATGGGATCCCGGCCGGAGCGTATACAAATAGTATACGCTCCAGCCGGGATCCCATACGGCGCCGCAAAGAACTGACATGTCAGTTTTCTGCGTCCGCAATTCGTGAATTGCGGCCGCAGAAAGACCAACCAGGTCACGGAACGGCCGGTCATATACGTAGTGTGAACAAAGCCTTAGCCTATGTTCCCACAACGTCTTTTTAGGTAAAATAACACCCATTTTATAACTGCAACCATAACTAATCGTGATGATCATTAAGGGCCGTCATTATGAAACAATGGCCCTTTGTTATCTAAAAAAAGACATTGTGGGAACATAGCCTAATACATTTTCACAAATATTCGAGCCTGCGGCAGATCCCATATCTCCACCAGGCCCAATACATGGCAATTCTGCAGTCCATCTTTACTGCAGATTTGACTTAAATGTAGTAGTTGTTTTTTTCCCCAAAGGAAACGTGAAGTTTGATACTAATCTCTTTTGTGTCCATTTCTGTGTTTGGCTGCAAACATTGCACCAAAAGGCTTGTGTAATTTCAGCCCTAACATTACTTTATGTTCAAGATAATGACTATATAATGGGCTTTTATAGGCATCATGCAGGGACAATATTGTCCAATAATAGACATGAATTGATATAATTTATTACGTATTTGCAGTTCTTAGTAGTTCTCACCTTACATGACCCATTAAAGTGACTGTACAACCAGGCCCAGGCTGAAGCACTGGAGGCGGGCCGACCCACCCTTAGTGGGAAGAAACTCCAGCCCCTCCATGACGTGACTCCATTAGAATCAATGCAAACCTATCATAGAGGGGCGGGGGGTTCCTCCCACTATGGGTGGGTCGGCCCGCCTCCAGTGCTTCAGCCTGGGCCTGGTGGTACAGTCACTTTAAGGACTAGTAGTAAATGAGGGAACAGTCAAGTTGAGGAGACTTGCTGCTGCAGTTTTTTACATGCAGCGGATCTCATAGGTTACATAAAGTGTGGTGGCAGAAACATGTTTGACATACATAATCTAGGGAGTTCTTGTGTGCCATGGCAACTCTGTGAATGATTTCAGAAGTTAACAATTAGTGAATATTCCCCACTGGGTAAGAGGTATCTTATCAATGTTGTGACCTGCTTGAGCATTTTGTCCTACCGGTGCTATGTGTAAATTGTATAACTGGGTGGAAACCTAAAGCTGCCGCACACAGCAAAACACAATAAACCCATTTATTTATAACACTTATATTGCACTGTGCAAACATGAACAATCAGGTCGTGTAGCGTTATAACACAGCATAGTGTGCATACACTGTCTTATAGGCTCCAGTATGTTGTAACATTATATTTAGAGGATTTCCTGAAGTATATTTTCAAACTATGTAACGAATAGAAGACAAAAAGTCAGACACTTACCATCTCATGCGATCAAACAAACTTTAATCGATCATTGGAGAATGCTGCAGGAAGGGGGAGAAACTGGTGAGAACCAGCCATCAAATCCAAATCCTGGGACCGCTGTTTTGGGCTGATTGCCCTTCTTCTGGCCAGAAAGAAGGGCAGTCATCCTTAGAAAAGGCCATTCCAGGATCATGCTAACCCATTTGTTATAGAAATTTTATCTGTCTACGATTTTTGCCAAATCACCCAGACATAAAGCCAGTTGCAACCTCCTGGTACTAATGTAGACTGTTTCCTGCCTAAAAAGGACTGGATTTTTAATACATACAGTGGTACCTTGGCTTAAGAGTAACTTGGTTTAAGAGCGTTTTGGTTTAAGAGCTTTCAGTTTTTCAAAATTGTGACTTGGTTTAGGAGCATTGCTTTGGTTTAAGAGCTCCCTGTACTGGGTGGGAGCATGGGTGGGGGAGGGGCATGGTCTGCATAGCGGGGTCTACAGCACTGTACTCACCCAGGAAGTCCCCCTCACCTTCCAAATCATAGGAGATCCACTTAAGGCTGGGGCTTACATCAGGGGACAGGACTGCGGAGGTAATCTCTCCATAGCTGTAACCTCTCTCTCCCCGGACAGAGAGTGCTGCATGTATGTGCCCA
Organism: Dendropsophus ebraccatus; assembly: GCF_027789765.1. Classification (NCBI taxonomy): domain Eukaryota; kingdom Metazoa; phylum Chordata; class Amphibia; order Anura; family Hylidae; genus Dendropsophus; species Dendropsophus ebraccatus. Next base: position 116,285,636 of record NC_091460.1, read on the forward strand.
CATCCTCCCTGCTCATTCCTTCATGCTCCCTGCAGTCTCTGTCCGCCCTTGTGTTTCCCATCCTCTCCATTACTATACAGTAACTTATAATATCACATATTCTGCTGTTTCTGAATGTTTGTTTCATCTGTTTTACATGTTATTCAGAATAATAAATCATTATTTTTAGGGTGTGGAACCAATTGTCTGCAGATCAGTAATTTCATATGGGAAAATTTTGCTTTGGTTCAAGAGTGGATTTGGATTACAAGCACCATCCCAGAACGAATTATGCTCGTAATGCAAGGCACCACTGTATTTGGAGTATATGTGCATCACATAGAACAAATATTGCAAATATTTTATATGAATATGTAAATCCATCTATATGTTTTCTGATCTTATCTTGTTACTCTTTATATTTGCAGTGGGATTATGAGACCTGGTCTTAATGCAATTTTGGGTCCGACTGGCAGTGGCAAATCATCGTGAGTATTACGCTTACTAATGTGAAAAGCTAAGTTGGTTGTATGCTGACAAAGCCACGCTTTTATGAAGAGCTGATGCTGTATGAGCAGACATGACTTTATTCTGTTTCCCCTGAAGGCTTCTAGATGTTCTTGCTGCCAGAAAAGATCCTCATGGGCTGTCTGGTGAGGTGCTTATTGATGGGAAGCCACAACCACCAAACTTCAAGTGTCTCTCGGGCTACGTCGTACAGGTACTTAATAGTAGAGGGACCAAAAAAAACAACTTGTTTTCTTTATTGGGTACTTGGCTTCAGGTGATAATACAGCATATAATATGGTACTGTCTAAATTGCACCATATTCTTTCTTGTTCTCTTCCCTCTGCCATCCAAATCACCATCAGTTGTCCTGAATGTAGTTGTTTTATTGTCGTACAGGATGATGTTGTGATGGGGACATTGACTGTTCGAGAAAACTTGCAGTTCTCAGCAGCTTTGAGGTTACCCAGAGCCCTGAAACAGAAGGATAAGGATGAGCGCATCAACCAAATCATCAAAGAACTAGGATTAACTAAAGTGGCTGACGCCAAGGTAACAGGCTGTAAATAAAGGACGACCACATCAGTCTGGAGATTTCTGCCACCAGAATTTTAATGATTGTTAACTGCATGGCTTTCTTGCTCTGGTTATTGTTTTAGGTTGGCACCGAACTGATTCGTGGAGTGTCTGGAGGAGAAAGAAAAAGGACCAACATTGGTATGGAGCTGATCACCGACCCAGGGATCTTGTTTTTGGATGAGCCTACTACTGGTTTGGACGCCAGTACAGCTAATGCTGTTCTTTTGCTATTGAAAAGGTGAAGACAAATTGCTTCTTCCATGACATAAGTACTAGTCACTTTTTAGGGCCCTCCGAGACTTGGATGCTGAAACTCCTGGGGAGAATATATATATTTTATTTCATGTTTGAGAAAAATAGAAGTTGGTTATTTTATTGTGATCTGAGGTACAGATACCCGTAAAGTTGCTCAGATGTGTTATATCAGTAAGCACCTGTTGGACTGTAATTTCTGGAAGAATTGATAAAATATTTATTTAGATGAGGATATACACTGTATGCTTAAAATTTAAGGTATTCATGTGTTTCCTTTCATAACACATTCAGTCCTTAAAGGAGTACTCCACTCAAACATAACTTTTGATATGTTGCTGCCCATGGTGAGACTAGCAGTTCCTTCCATAAAACACTAAAATCTGCGTGTAAGTTTTTCTCTCTGTCTCTCCCCTTCTCCCCCCTCCCTTCTGGGATGGTTGATATAAACAAACCCCTGGCAGGCTTGATCTGCAACATTTTAGCTTTTTTGTATTGCTGGGAGGGTTATTCTGAGGTTAAGGTGCTAATGAATTCACTGTGATTAAAGGAAAACTCCCACTAAATTTTTTTTTTTTTTGCTTATTTAACACACATTACAGTATTATAATTTTGTAATGTGGTTAAATAACCGGTCTGGCCCCCTTCCCCCACGTTCGGAACAACTCCTCCATGTCATGTATTGCTGCTCCAGCCTCCATAATATCAGCGTGGCTGATGAGGTACAGTCAAGGGAAGAGAGGATGGGGGAGGGGGAGCTTGTTCTCTATTACAGTCTGTGTGGGTGCAGCCAGGCCGACCTGAAAGAGCAGGATCAGGGCAGTGACAGCTCAATAGTCCTGTGCCCAGAGACCTCCAGCCCCTCACTGCTCCCATAATATGCTGGGTAGGACAAACCCTGATACCAGAGCCCTCTATGATGGTGAGTGTGCATATGTCCTAGTCTACATGTGTTGCATGCATACTGTATATGTGGGTGATTATATATATTAATGTTATTTTTTTTACCTCTTAACAACTGATAGCTATGTCCATCCTGCCTGATGCTTGTTTCCACATTGTGTTGAATATCTGTGATGATCTCACTAGTATTGCTTAGTGTCAAGCTGTGTGACATTTTTGGTGTTAGGGCCAATTCACACAGAGTAAAATCAGCGGAATCCCTTCCTCTGCTTCCGTGGCTCTCCACTCCAAGAATTGACATGTCAATTCTTTCAGCGGAGAGTGGCAAAAGTGGAGGCGCGCGAGCCGTCCCATTGAAACAGACAGCGGGAGAGATTCAGCCGCAGAGAGCTCTGCCATGGAATTCTGCCGACTTTGCTCTGTGTGAACATACCCTTAGGCAGCAGAAAGGATAGATACCCCCTAGTATGATGGTATCTGAACAGTGAGAATATTTGTTCCCTGTATAGTTTGCTGGCATTGGTACGCCTATGTCTGCGTGCTGGGGGTGCCGACTGAAGTGTCAGGTCTCAGGACAGAGAAGAAGCTGCACGCAGCATCTTAAAGGAGACATAATATACCATCATTACCTTGCCTCTCCAGCACTATATTGCTGCTTCGCAACCCCCACCAGGCCCTGGGAATAACTTCTCAGCCAGGTTGGCATTTTCCCCCGTGCTGTGACATGGTCAGAACTCAGGGGCGGTAAAATGTCTTCCAGCGGGGTTACCAAAGCCTGTGATGCAGCACATGGGGAGAGGTGAGTAATGATTGTTTAGTATGTTCCCCCTACCCGCTGCCAATTATTTAAAATCGCTAGACTTCTCCTTTTAAAGAGTAAAACAGTTGGAAATTTCGAGTGGACTCCCCACTGCGTACTCCACTCGGAGTACCGTCTCTCTGTCTCAATGTGATTTCACATGGCTCTCCATGCAAAAAATTGACTTGTGAGATCACATTGAGAAAGATAGACAGACAGAACTCCGAGTGGAGTCCGCAGTGGGGATTCCATTCAGAATTCCCGCCTGTTTTACTAAGTGTGAACATGCCCTTAAGCCGGCACTTACCAGAGAGGAATAGTGGCAGACTGAGGCTGGAAGCCAGCAGCCAGCCCAGCAGGGAGCAGACAGAAGGCAGGTAGCCATTTTAACCAGCCAGTGTAATGGGAACAGTCAGGCCAGGCCAGTAAGGGTAATTAGTAATAATTGTTATATATACATAAATACACTTATCTAAATGTCCCTATTACTCACCTATAGTAGTTCCAATTCCACACATTGATGGCCGATCCTCAGGATAGGATATCATTATGGGATCAGGGTGCCAAAAACCACTGGTTAGCTGTTCTGCAGGGGTGCCACAGGTGAGTCTGCACTTTAAAAAAAAAATGTCTTTCTTCCCTATGTAGCGGCTATTCAGAGTTACTGCAAATTAGCTCCCATACATTGTATCAGAAGTTGAGCTGCAGTAACCCAGCACGGCCACTATGCAGTGAATGGAGCAATCTGCTTTTGGCGCTGTCCACAGCATAGATTCAGTTGCAGCAGCCCTGCAGAACTATTGTAGCAAAATTGTACAGAACAAGCACATTGTAATTGGGAGTGGTGCTTGAAGTGGCATGGCATTGCCTATGGCGGGGGGGCCCAAGTTGAACTTTTGCACCTGGGCCCATGAGACATTAGCTACGCCCCTCCTCCTTTGAGCTTATTGGGATGAAAAGCTATAAGAAGCTACAGTAGTTTGAATTGCCTTAGTATGTGACTGGCATAAACCAAGGATACATAAAATCAGTAAAATGTGATAGGTGAAATATATGGTATATCTAAATGCCTTTTCATCATTTTATACCGTATAGAATGGCAAAGCAAGGTAGGACCATAATATTTTCCATACACCAGCCTCGCTATTCCATCTTCAGACTGTTTGATAGCCTGACTTTGCTGGCTGGGGGCAAAATGCTGTACCATGGGCCGGCTGACTATGCACTGGATTACTTCAAGGAACTAGGTAACTGTTAATAACTGTTCTTGCATTTTTTTCTCTCAAGGAAAATATTGACACAACCAAACATTACTGTGTTCTTGATGGGCAGAGGAGGGTTAAGCCACAGCCAGACTGATCTGGAGGCGGTTTATCTCTTTGAGAACAAAAGTGTGTGGACAGTGACATTTAATCATGCCCAACCACTATCTCCACCAACATCATCTGTTGGTAGAGTATCGGGGGCCGTCATACCCTTTAAGGGCCTTTTACATGGGACTAAATCATGATATTGTTCAAATTTAAGCGATAATTTGTTGTTAGAAATGCGGCAATGATCAGATGTTTGCAGGGATCAGTATTATATTGCGATATTAATAGCGACTTTTTGTAGCGCTTAAAAATAATTGCTTGTTGTTAGCTAAACAAGCGATTTAAGGACAACTCCGGCAAAAAAAAAATTCCTACGATTTTTCCACCCAATTGGCTGGCTGAGCAAGCTGTAAGCCATCTAATCCAACGAACGGAGGGGTGGGAGTTTTGAATGGCCAAACCAAGAAGTACAGAAGACGGTGAACGGAGCACGGCGGATTCCAGGACGGTGGATTTTTGAGCAGTGACAGCATCTGTAGGGAGGTGAAGTATGAAAATTATCTTTTGAGGGCTTTTTTTTTTCTGCCGGAGTTGTCCTTTAAGCAATTTATCTGTGTTTGTTAAAGGACCCTTACTGATGGCCAACATCAGTATAAAGTATATGGGGAGCTTTACTATCAGTTCAGGATAGTCTAGTTTCCCTATCTCTCTCATACACAGTTTTATAGGAAGACAGTTAGTTTTGTGAAATCTGACAGTAAAATCACTTAACCCCTTAATGACCCATGCCGTAAAGTTTCCTGGGCTTTAACACCTTTGCTATTTTTCTGAAGGTGAGCTGAGCTCACTTTATAGAGTACTGGCTGCTATCAGCATCACTGATCAATGTAATGGCACAGCATTGATCAGTATAAGCAATGTAATGATTGCTGATAAAAGTTCCCTAGTGGGATTTAAAAGTGTAAAAAAAAATAATAAGATTTTTAAAAAGTTTGACCCTGGGTTATAGAACTTAGAAGGCGAAGAAGAAAAATTTAAATTGGTTCCCCTCCCAGAGAACACCTGCTGATATGCCGCAGTAGCTGTCTATCTCAGTAGTACATAGCCATTAGTTGCACCCCTGTCCTCCCCCGCATCGTTTGAAAAATTGCTAAGTGTTCTTATGCAAATTACTTACTTAAGAGCCTTTAGGGTGTTGCTCGGGGCCAAAAAGCATCGCCCCGCCCTTCCCCCAGCCCGCCCCCTCCCATCTTGGCCACTATGCATATTCATAACTGCATAGTGGGCTCTATAATGTCGGCTGTGCAGGGAAGCAGTCCCGTTGGAGACGGCCTGCTTCCCGACCATACGTGAACCTCCTTGGCCACCGCCGATCCTCCCGGAGACCCCTCAGGACGTAAGTATAAGATAAACTTGCGTCTTGAGGGACCTCCGGGAGGATCAGCGGCAGCCCGGGGGGTTCACTCATGTGCGGGAAGCAGCCCATCTCTGACGGGACTGCTTCCCTGCACAGCCGTCATGTATAGAGCCCACTATGCAGTTATGAATATGTATAGTGGACGGGAGGGGTCGGGATGGGGGGGAGGGGGCGCGGCGATGCTCTCTGACTCCGAGCAACGCCCTAAATGCTTTTAAGTAATTTGCATAAGAGCATTTAGCGATTTTACAAACGATGCGGGGGAGGACAGGGGTGCAACTAAGGGCCCTATTCCACCGGACGATTATCGTTTGCATAATCGTTAACAATTAACAATCTCAAACGACCGCTATTATGAAAGACCTGAAAATGTTCACTCATTTCCATGAAACGATAATCGTTACTTATGATCGTAATTGCGATAGTTTTTCTTCGCTATTTATTCGCTATTGCGTTCGTATCTATTGCGACCGAACAATGTCTTATTCAATGCAAACGATTTGCGAACGTTTTGCGAACGAGCAACGATAAAAATAGGTCCAGGTCTTATAAAGCGATCAACGATTTCTCGTTCGGTCGTTAATCGTTAACTGCATTTCAACCGAACGATTATCGTTTAAATTCGAACGATTTAACGATAATCTGAACGATAATCGTCCGGTGGAATAGGGCCCTAATGGCTATGTACTATTGAGGTCCTCTGCTACTGCGGCATATCAGCAGGTTCTCTGGGAAGAACCTGCTGATAGTACTGCTTTAAGGCCAAAAGGTGTTAATCACCAAACGTAGACCCAACGAGGATGATATTTCAAAGGGGCGTAAAGTAGATCTGGCAGATTCCACTTTTCATTCTTCACAGATTCCTCAAAAATGAAAGGTGGAATCTGATTGGTTGCTAGGGGCAACTGGGCCAATTCTACTTCACACCAGTTTGATACATCTCCCCCATCGTGTATATAATAGTAATGTTTTGCTTCTTTCTGTAGGATATGCCTGTGAGGAGCACAACAATCCTGCCGACTTCTTCCTTGATGTTATTAATGGAGACTCAACAGCTGTTGCCTTAAGTAAACTTGAAGATATTGATCTAGGTATGTCGTATACAGGTTACTAGAGATGAGCCAATTTACAGTATAAACAAAACAAACCACTTTGTTAGCTAAGCAATCTGCTTTTCAAGTCTGTGCCGCTTCATGGTGCTCCACCACGGGTGGCTGAAAAAGTTGAATCCAGTCCTTGGAAACTTCTCCTAGGACTGGATCCAGCTTTTCCAGGCACAGGCTGATAATGAGCTAACAAAGCGATTTGCTAAGTTTACACTGTAAATTGGCTCATCTCTACAGATTACTCACTATGGCACTGCATTTCACACTTTGGTCTCACACTGTGTGTAGTGCAGTTATACTTGTAGTACAGTGATATTTATCGGGAGATATTCTAATACTTGATCTGCTGTTATTATAATAAATGTACTGTGCCTTATATGTTCTAATATTGTTTTTTGGGTATAGGGGAGATAAAAGATAGCGGCAGTCAAACTGTGGTAGATAAACTGGCAGAGGACTTCTGCAATACCAATTACTATAAAGAGACCAAAGCTGAACTGGACAAACTGGCAAGTGGGGAAAAACTGAAGACCAACTTCTTTAGCAGGCAAATCACATACAACACTTCAGTCTTCCATCAGATTAAATGGGTCTCCAGGAGGTCAATTAAAAATCTTTTGGGTAATCCACAAGCTTCAATAGCCCAGGTAAGTGCAGAGATATGATGACATGGTATTACCTTTTCTTTTTTACTCAACCATAAATGAAAAACCTTAAACCTGCTTTATGATTACATGATTTGTAATTCTTAACCCCTTCCCGTATTTGAATGTGCTGGCACATCCATATGAAGTCCCCCCTCCTGCATATGGACATGCTGGCACGTCCATGGATGAAACAGACATAGAAGATGCACCTGTTTCATCTGCGTCAGGTCCTTGCTGTCATTCATAGCCGGTCACCCGCTGCAACTGTCGCTTTCTGATCCTTATAGTTAACGGTCAGTGCAACTGCAGCATCTATAGGGGGAACTCTCCCACTGTTCACTATTGGAGCTCTGCGAAGTGATCGCAGATCCCGATGGTGGCTATGACAATTGGAGGCCTCACTAAGACCACCAGTGTCATCACTACAGAAGCCAATCAGACTCTATTACATGACCTAACCTGCATGGTGACCACAGAAAATTCAAAGATAGAAAAATTTTCTTTTTGCCATTTCTTCATATAAAAAATAAATAAATATATATTACAGTGATTTGCAATAAATAACAAAATCAACAAAGTTTTTTTTTCCAGTAATTCAATTCAAAAAGTGACCTCATATATTCTATAGAGTCATTAAGTACAGAGTGAACTTTTTTAAGCGTTTATTTCTGTTAAAGTTGATGATTATGGATTACAGCCCAGAAAACCCCAAAAGTCAGTATTTCATAAAATTATAATAATTAACCCAAAACACCTGCAGTGGCTTCTAAGTGTTATAAAAGGTCCCTTATGGTGGTTTTACACGGAACGATAATTTGCCCGATCGCACAATTAACGATTTTGAATGAACAATGTTTTTTTTATAACGATCGGCGTTTAGACAGAACGATACATCGTACGGAAAAATCGTTATGCGATTGTTTTGCGATCGCTTAAGCCTATCTCACACATAGGTGAAATCGTTGAAAGAATGTTTACACGGAACGATCTGCGAATTTTTTGCAAACGATCAACGACTATTTGAGAACATGTTGAAAGATCAAAATGAACGATTTCTCGCTCATCGCTTGATCGTTCGCTGTGTTTACACGTATGATTATCGTTCGAATTCGATCGTTATCGTGCAAATTTGAACAATAAATCGTTCCGTGTAAAACCACTGTAAGTCTGGTTCAGTATGCAACACAATCATGGGGAAGACTGCTGGCTTGACAGATGTTCAGAAGGCAGTCATTCACGCACTCCACAAGGAGGGTAAGCCACAAAAGTTCATTGCTAAAGAAGCTGGCTGTTCTCAGAGTGCTGTATCAAAGCATATTAATGGAAAGTTGAGTGAAAGGAAAAAGTTTGGTACAAAAAGGTGCACAAGCAACCGGGAGAACCGCGGTCTTAACAGGATTGTAACGAAAATGCCATTGTAAAATTTGGGAGAGATTCACAAGGAGTGGACTGCTGCTGGAGTCAGTGCTTCAAAAGCCACCACATACAGACGTCTGCAGGACATGGGCTACAAGTGTTGCATTCCATGTGTCAAGCCACTTCTGACCAATAAACAACGCCAGAAGCGTCTTATCTGGGCCAAGGAGAAGAAGAACTGGACTGGTAATCAGTGGTCCAAGGTGCTGATTTCAGATGAAAGTAAATTTTGCATTTCATTTGGAAATCAAGGTCCTAGAGTCTGGAGGAAGAGTGGAGAGGCACAATCCAAGCTGCTTGAGGTCTAGTGTGAAGTCTCCACAATCAGTGATGATTTGGGGAGCCATGTCATCTTCTGGTGTAGGTTCACTGTGTTTCATCAACACAAAAGTCAACGCTGCCGTCTACCAGGAAATTTTAAAGCACTTCATGCTTCCCTGTGCTGAAAAGATTTTTGGAGATGGAATTTTTATTTTCCAGCAGGATTTGGCACCTGTCCACACGGCCAAAAGTACCAATCCCTGGTTTACTAACCACAGCATCACTGTGCTTGATTGGCCAGCAAACTCGCCAGACCTTAACCCATAAATTCTCTATGGGGTTATTGTCAAGAGGAAGATGAAGGACACCAGACCCAACAATGCAGACGAGCTGAAGACCTCTATCAAAGCAACCTGGGCTTCAATAACACCTCTACAGTGCCATCAGCTGATCGCCTCCATGCCACATTGCCGCATTGATGCCGTCATTCATGCAAAAGGTGCCCCGCCCAAGTATTGAGGGTATTTACTGTACAGATTTTTCATTTGGTCGACATTTCTGTGTTTAAAAACCATTTTTTTTTTTTTTTTCATTTGGTTTTATATAATATTCAAATTTTCTGAAATACTGACTTTTGGGTTGTTCTTGGCTGTAATCCATAATCATTAACTTTAACAGAAATAAACGCTTGAAAAAGTTCACTCTGTATGTAATGACTCTATAGAACATATGAGGTCACTTTCTGAATTGAATTACTAAAAAAAAAAAAAACTTTTTGTTGATATTCCTATTTATTGCAAACCACTGTGTGTGTATATGTATGTGTGTGTATATAATATATATATATAATGTGTGTGTGTGTGTGTGTGTGTATATGTGTGTATATATATATATATATATATATATATATATATATATATATATATATATAAAATATATATATATATATATATATATAAAAATTTATTTCTGTTAAAAAGAAGTATGTGGATCTAATTTCCAAAAAAACTGCTCTGAACTAGATAAACCTTGTGACCTGAATTAGCTGTAACAGAGTTGGCGTTAATTGTCTTGGACTTTTTTTTTTACATTGCGCGCCCTTCTCGCCCTTTAATGTCCCCGACACCTCATTAGTTCTGGATTTCCAGCCCTTTCTATGCGTGGTACACAGTTCATTAAAGCCATTTCACCTCATCCGTCTTAAATTGGTTCTGATATGATCCTTGTTTTCCACCACAACTAGCTTAATGGCTAAGTAATCTGTGCCCCTTGATCTTTTTGGCGGGTTCTTAGTAATACAGTCCCCTTATCCGCAGCGATTATGGCATTAGGAGCTAATGCATCTTTACAGCTTCCACTTAAACGATCAGCCTGATACCAATAATTGTAAAATATTTTATCCACCTTTGTACAATAGAATTGGCAGAAAAGGTCAAAGCATTTACTATAATCTTCTAATCTTCTTACTAGTTCCTCTGTATTATTGTCACTTGATCACTTATAGACAATGCTTTGCTGTGAGAGACTTTTTCATTAAGCGTTTAGTGTAGGATTTTCACAGTATTGTTTCCAAATATTGCATTATTTATTTCTTGCGCATTAATATCTTTCCCAAAAAACTAGTTAGATCTCTTATATATTATCAATAGTTCAGTAATAGAGGATGCTGTACACAGTGGTTTTAAAAAGAAAGAATAGAAGAATAGGCAGTGTTCCACTCCATACAAATGCCCAGAGTTCAGGTTCGGAGAAGGTTGCCAAACTTGAACAATTTGAAAGATCCGCTCAACATTAGTCATGGTCTCACAGATTTCTGTTAGGCTGAATTGACACTGTGTTTTTGCAGTCTGTTTAACGTATGTGTTTTATGATGAAAAAACAGATGCAGAAATGGATGCAATTGTGTGCAATCCATTAAGATCTGTTTTTCTATTGACCTCTATCATAGAAAAAAAAGGATCAAAACGGATGCTATTATTTTTTCTTTTTTTTTTTTTGTAGTGTACACGAAAACATGTTTTTTGTGTACGTTAAAAGTAACAATTTTAAAAACTGATATGTTAAACGGAGTGCAAAAACGCAGTGTGAACTCAGCCTTTCAGTTTTTCTCTTCAATTGTTTTCTCTTCCATACTACTTTTTTAAACACGCAATGTCTTGTACTCACAACTGTATGTATGCCATTGACGCCTATATTGTATTTTACTCACTCACAGGTAATGGTTAGTCTTATTCTTGCTCTTATTGTTGGAGCGATCTTCTTTGGTGTAAAAGATGATGAGAATGGAATCCAAAACAGGTTAGTGCATTAAAACTGCTAAAAAGGGCTAAAGGTGTCCTGTGTCAGATTAATTTGGTTTTTAAATAATCTGTAATAAGGCTAGTTTTCATACACAGCGGATTTTATGGAGCATACATTACCTGCTCCACGCTCCGGCGTCTAGACATCCCGCTCAGCCAATGCGGCGGGGCAGCGCACTGATTGGCTGAGTGGGATGTCCAGCCAGGAACCCCCGAAGCAAGCTGGAACGTGGAGCAGGTAATGTATGCTCCAGCTTGCAGGGGTCAAGGGGGCGAATCCCGCTGCGAGTATAGCAAGGGATCAGCAGCAGATTAAGCTGCGAATTTGCAGCATGAAATCCGTTGTGGATCTGTTATGTGTGAAACTGGCCTAAAGTAGAATACTCTTAAAGCTATGCGTATGCTTTCTTCCTTACTTACAGAGTTGGAGCCTTGTTCTTCATAACCACAAACCAGTGTTTTAGCAGTGTATCCGCCATTGAGCTCTTCATTGTCGAGAAGAAGATATTCATGTGAGTTTTATTTCAAGAAAATGATCTTAAGGCTATGTTTACACAACATACTGTTTAAGCAAACAACGTCCGTCTTTTTAATTTAACCCCTTAACGACATAGGGCGTATATTTACGCCCTGATGCCGTTAAAGATGTTCAGAGCGGGGACGCGCGGCGACCCCGCTCTGAACCGCGGCGGTCCCGGGTGTCGCTTGTAGCCCGGGAACGCAGGTATTAGCGATCGCCGTGCCCGCTAATACAGTAATCAGATGCAGCTGTCAAACATGACAGCTGCATCCGATTACCAGACGCAGCGTCATCCCTGGTGTCTAGTGGCGGAGATCGCTCCTCCAGGATGTTATCCCGGAGGAGCGATCTCCGTAACTGAAGCCGGCCGGGGACCGCTCCAAGATGGCGCCGTCCCCGACTCGGCACGCGTTTACTTCCGGCTGCAGCAGTGCCTATCTCATCGATCTCTGCAGCATATCTATGCTGCAGAGATCTCAATGAGAGATCGAAGCACTTATACTAGAAGTCCCCCAGGGGAGCTTCTAGTATAAGTGTAAAAGTAAAAAAAAAAAGTGTTGTTTATAGTAAAAAGCCCCCTCCCCTAATAAAAGTCTGAATCACCCCCCTTTTCCCAGGTTATAAATAAAAATAATAAATAAATAAACAAACATGTTTGCTATCGCCACGTGCGTAATCGCCCGAACTATTAATTAATCACGTTCCTGATCTCGCACGGTAAACGGGGTAAGTGCAAAAAAATCCCAAAGTGCAAAATTGAGCATTTTTGGTCGCATCAAATCCAGAAAAATTGTAATAAAAAGCGATCAAAAAGTCGTATATGTGCAATCAAGGTACCGATAGAAAGAACACATCATGGCGCAAAAGAACACACCTCACACAGCCCCATAGACCAAAGAATAAAAGTGCTATAAGCCTGGGAACGGAGCGGTTTTTATAGGCCATCAGATACAGTATAAGTTATACATGTTATATATCGTTTTAATCGTAACGACTTGAGGAACATATATAACAAGTCAGTTTTACCCCAGGGCGAATGGCGTAAAAACACATTTCCCCCAAATAAACAAAATACGTTTGTTTTTTTTCAATTTCACCACACATTTATTTTTTTTCTGGTTTCGCAGTGTACTTTATGCAAAAATTCAGCCTGTCATTGCAAAGTACAATTAGTGACGCAAAAAATAAGGGCTCATGTGGGTTTCTAAGTGGAAAAATGCAAGTGCTATGGCCTTTTAAGCACAAGGAAGAAAAACGAAAACGCAAAAATCGAAATTGGCTCTGTCCTTAAGGGGTTAAAACAGCCATTTTTTTCAGAATTGAATGGTTTGCATTGAAGTCTATGGAAATAACGGTTATTGGTTCAAACAATGTATTAAATAACAACCACTGTTCACGCTGGCCATCAAAATAGTGTTCATGTAATTTATTTGCGGCTGTTAATGCGCGAAACATTGGCCGTTATTTTAACTTGTTTACACACCGTTCTTTTTTAACCATCCTGCTGACGCAAAAGGGCCAGCAGTCAATATTGAACTAAAATAATGTTCCTGCAGCCGTCACTGCAATGTTGGCCGTAGGAACATGCTAGACCACGGCCGTTGCTTTCAGTGCCAAATAACAGCTGTAGTTAGTACGTTATGTGAACATAGTTCCCTATAGGTTATCAGCAGGTTAGACAAATTCAACCTGCTGATAGCTCCCTATAGTGCATGGGACGCTGAGGATGACTGTATGCCTCTTACCCTTATTCCTGGCGACGTTCCCATGCAGTTTTAATGTAGTGCTCTGGACGGTAAGGCCGTTTGGACACTGCCCTGTCCCCACAGCGCCAATCTAGCCCATGGGCTGGCCGGAGGCGGATCTGTGGGGGCCGTTAGTGCTCCAAACTGTCTTACTGTACAGAGCACTACATTAAAACTGCACTGGAACGTTGCAGGGGATGAAGGTAAGACACAATAGGGAGCTATCAGTGGGTTAGACTTGCTGATAGTTCCCCTTTTCCACCATGGAAAAGAAATTACATGAGGGCACCCCTACTAAATGATGTTCAGCAAAATACAAAAAAGTCTAAAAAGACACCATGGGTGAGATTTATCAAACTGGTGTAAAGTAGAATTGTCTTAGTTGCCTCTAGCAACCAATCAGATTCCACCTTTCATTCCTCAGAGATTCTTTGAAAAATGAAAGGTGGAATCTGATTGGTTGCTAGGGGCAACTAAGACAATTCTACTTTACACCAGTTTGATTAATTTCCCCCTATGAGCCTATGTGTCTCTGTTAGTCATGTTGATCACAGTGCTGTCATATTCAATGACTCGCAGTGATGTCGTCTTTGATCAGAGTTGTTCACTTTCCCTTCTCTTCTCCATCCGGGCCAGACCACTATGACAATATTTTCTCCCTACAAAGTGAATAGTTAAGTGGGCTGGTGGGGTGGGATAGCTAGGCCCCTCCTATTATTTAGAAGAGTTGCTCCAGTAGGTAGTTTTCCTCATTAGGGAGGTGCTACCAGCATGTAGATTCCCTTAGTAAACTGGCATCCCAAGTAGGTAGTTTTCCCCAGTATGCTAATGTCTCTTGTAGGTAGTTTCCTCTAGTAGATGGTTTGCTCCCTACACGTAGATATTTTCCCCCTGTAGATAGGAGCCTTCTAAAGGTAGTTCAACTTCTATAAGTAGAACCCCCTGACAGTAGTTTGTCCTCCTGTAGATAGGAACCCGCTAAACACAGGGGGTTTCTGCTTACAGGGGGAAAACTGACTAGTGTGCCCCCTCTAGGTTTGACCCCCTGAGGATAGTTTGCCCCCTGTAGGTAGGATCCCCAAAGAGGTAGTCAGTACTCTGTATGTAGTACCCCCTTGCAGGTAATTTACCTACAGGGAGGTCCTACCTACAAGGGTTAAACTACCTGCAAGGGGGTATTACCTACAGGGGTAATCCTATTTTCAGGGGTCCTACATACAAGAGACAGACTAGCTACAAGAGGTTCTACCTACAGGTAAACTATCCTCAAGAGGATCCTTCCTCCAAGGGGGTACTACCTATAGAGAATCTTTCTAGAGGTGTACCTACAAGGGGCAAACTACCTAGAACAAAGTATCCTCAGGGGGTCTTACCCACAGGGAGCAAACTTATCCTCAGGAAGGGTCCTACTCATAGGAAGCAAATAAATACTCAGAGGGGCCCTACTTACAGGGGGCTAAATTATATACATGAGTCCTACCTGCAGGGGGAAACTACCTAGAAATCACCTTACTAGTTAGACCTCTTTTTATAATATCCCATTAGGGTATAAAGATATCCTATGAGTCCGAATAGAGAGCAGCTAACACATTGAATTTGATTGTGTAATTTGGGGAATGACCTGAATAATTATGTTTTCTTTCAGACATGAATACATCAGTGGATACTACAGACTGTCCGCATACTTTGTCTCCAAGCTGATGGCAGATTTGCTTCCCATGAGGACAATCCCAAGCATTATCTTTACATGTGTTATCTATTTCATGATTGGTAAGTATACTGCTAAATATTTTCTATATGTTTGCATAAGGTTGCCCTGTGAAAATAGGCTGATCAGAGTTATCGACAGAGTATGCACCTATAGAGAAAATAGAACATGGCACCTATTGAAATTAATGGATTATCTGTATAAAGCGCCCCCACACACACACACTGGTGAAAAGTCGGAAACCTGCTGTCTCCGTAAAGGCCCTAATGGGAAAATTCTCTGCTCAATCTGGCAGATGTGGCCCATTGTAATAGAGCCAACGATCAGCCATCGAACAAGCAAACACTTGGTCATCAGCTACTTACTCCCTTCTGAACTGCCAAAAGATAACCTGCCAAGGGCCACACAGTGTAATAATAGATATGTGGCTTCTTAAAGGTAGGGCTGCTCAAACAATCTAGTGATTGTTCAAGCTGTGTAATAGGCTCTGTAAAAAAGCGCTAATCTAGGAGATCAGTGCTTGTTTACAGCTTGGTCAGTTTGTATTCTGGCCTCCAAACCCTCCCACAACTGATGATGTTGGGGAAAACAAGCCAAACACCAGAGCCAAAGGCAGTGGCTTACTACAACACCTGCTCCAGTCATTGTAACTCTGAAATGCTAACTGAGTCTTATAGAGTTAAATTAAGACCTCTAGTGTGAATTGGCTGGACACAATGGAGAACTATGAATCGGAAGTTGCATCTTATCAGGAATGGAGTGCACAGTAAGAGGACGAGCAGGGTGTTCATTCACTCTCATGCTTATACTGGGAGGGTAAAATAACTTTAGCCTTGGTCATTTTCTCTTTGAAGTGATACTACAGCCAACAGACTCAGAATACAAATAAACAACATAAACACACCCAATACAGAATATCACAATACATAGGCCGTTTCCATGTCTAATAGGACTCCCTAGGACTGCACCCAACTTCTTCAGCCACCGGTTTGGATGAACCTGAGTGTGCTCGAGGTTCACTCATTTCCACTGGGGACCTTTTTACTGAGAAGCATAGACATGGTTAGTAGCCCGGATATACAACTGCTATGTCCCAACAAACCAATATAAACACAGTGTGCAGCGATAGTTCAGCTCACCACTATGGTATCAGGTTGTTTTGTGGCACTAAAACTTTTTTGTCTTTCTGCATCTCAGGATTCAAAGCTACAGCAGGGTGTTTCTTCACCATGATGTTTACCTTGATGATGCTTTCCTATACGGCTTCGTCCATGGCTTTTGCAATTGCAGCTGGTCAGGATGTTGTTGCTGTCGCTAACCTCCTTATGACCATATGCTTCGTCTTTATGATTGTGAGTATAGCATATCACATGGATTGACTGATTGATTTCCGGAGTATATGCAGCTATTTCTTTAATAAAGTATTGTAGCCTGCTTCATCCTTTAATGCCTTCCATCACTAAAGTTTATTTTTTACTTAAACATAATTTTTTTGTTCAATAACCACAGTCCATTTTCTAAGTTTTTTTTTTTTTTTTAAATCTGGTACAGCTGCTATAACAAATAAATGACCAAGTCTAATATTGTTCATTCTTTTGTTTGATTTGGTTCTCTATATCCACTTTATGTGAAAGGCCTATGTAGTTTTAGCTCAGATTTATGCAGATATATAGAAAATTCTAAAGGGTATATAAAGTTTTAAGCACTGCTGTATTTATCTGAACTGCTTTATAAACCTACTTCTAGATAACATGCCATTATGTTTTCTTTGTAGATATTCTCCGGTTTACTAGTGAATGTAACATCGGTTATGGGTTGGCTGGCTTGGCTCAAGTACTTCAGCATTCCTCGATATGGCCTGACTGTAAGTCACTTAAACTTGCCACTAATCCTAGCTTTCTTCATGTATATATGTTCTATAAGCCGAATCTTGATCCCAATGTCTGAAACATAGTTAGGGGTCAGTGATAGATTAACACCAAGATTTTTTTTTTTCACCCCAGCCTTTTGTTATACCTTACTGTTGTAGTTTTCATAGCCAAAACCAGAGCCACAAATACCATGCTTCCCCAGTGACGTCTCCAAGTCCCCTGCTGACCAGAGCGACTACCACAGTCTAACTCATCTTGTCAGTAACAGGCTGCTCAGCCAATTACTGACTGAGACAGGAAAGCACTGTGGCAGTGATTGGCTGAGCGGGCTGTCACTGCCGAGACCAGTAACACCAGCAGAAGTGGCGGCAGTTGCAACCTGCTGGGGACAAGGAGACGCAGCAAGAGGACACCAGGGGGAGTGCAGTGAGATAAGAATAACATCTGTTATTATTTTCTGTATAACTCAGCATTATATCAAAAGTTTCCCAGCGCAGAAGTACCCCTTTAATTTGTTGGAAAAATATTGGGGGCATCTGCTGTATCATGTATGTATTAAAATAATGTAATTTAGAGTTTTTAACTTCTGTTTATTTTATCTGTTCTCCCTCAGGCTCTGCAAGCAAACGAATTTCCTGGGCTATATTTCTGCAGATCTTCAAATATTACATCGAATTATCCATGCAATGCAAGCAGCCCTAATCTCTTGTACGTGTCCCCATTTCTATACACCATCTTGTTTTACATTGTATCTCTTATTTTCAGGTGTCAGTAGCGGATTACAATAGGTCAGTTTCGGGCAGTAGCCTGGGGCCCTGAGCTTCTGAGGGGCCCATGGCCCCCAAACAGAATCTTCAGTCATGATTTGCATAAAAATCACTGCTTTTTAACACAATTTTGCACAAATCAGGGCAAAACTGCAGCCAGGAGACAATAACATTAGAGAATATATTGAAGGACCTTATCATGTGACAATGATGTCACCACAGGTCCTTTAAAGGCTGCATTATGGAGGAAAAAGACAAGTTAGTGCCGCCATAGTTACAGTGGGTTGGGGGGGCCCAAGCTTGGTGAACAGCTCGGGGCCCATAGTAAGGTTAATCCGCCCCTGTCAGGTGTAGTCCTTCAAGCTGCCAACTTTAAGGAAACTTTCACTTGAACAAGTGTATTTGTGTGGGAAACACCTTCCAGGGATGTGAATGAGATGTGGTGCACAGTTTAGATCTTCAGCATGTGAATTTATGCTCTAAATACATTATAGATATGTTGTGAATTCTCATTGATCAGCACCTGTTTGCTGAATCCATCAGACTGGGTCTCCACATATGCATTTGGAATGCGCTCTAATGGTGATGGAGCCATGCTCCCATCTCTCCTCCAATAGCTCAATAATGTCACCGGGATTTTTGGCAACATTGCACGGCTATTGTGGAAAAAATGGGGGCATGGTTTCCACCATGTTCAGAACATGTTCCAAATGTGTAGACACAGCCTTGGTAATTGTGTAGACAGGGCTGATAGGCCCTTCGCTTTAAAGGGGGTTAACCAGCACAACAAAAACATGGCCACTTTCCCTCTCTCTTGTCTCCAGTTTGGGTGGGGTTTTAAACTCCAATCCATTAAAGGGGTACTCCAGCATGGGGGCACTTTTGCGCTGGGACCGGGGAGGTGGCCGAGGGAAAAGACGTCCACTCACCTCCCCGGTTTTCCGCCTCCTTCACTGACTGTCTGAGCGGACCTGAGACGTCACTTCTCGGGCCCGCGTCAGACACCAGGAAGCGGCCGGGAACCGGCCATCGGAGCGCCGCTATTCGGGACCCGCCGATGTAACCGGGGAGGTGAGTGGACGTCTTTTCCCTCGGCCACCTCCTCCCCGGTCCCAGCGCAAAAGTGCCCCCACGCTGGAGTACCCCTTTAAAGTAAATGGTGCTTAATTGCAAACCACACCTGAACTGAGACGAGAGAGGGGGAAAAGTGGCCATGTTTTTGTAGCGCTGGATAACCCCTTTAATCAGCCTTTGGCTGCACTTCCCCTACTACATGGGGGGGTGCAAACAACGACGGATGATCAGCCAACGTACTTACATTTGAACATTCATCAGCTGATCGCCGTCCTTATTACACAGAGCGATATTGACCTGTTTTGGTAATCTATCTGTGGTATAGCGTCTGAACTAAATTCCTCAATTTCATTGTCTGTTTTACATAAGCTTATGTGTAATTTTATACTTTGTTCTCTTTAAGGACTTCTGGAGACGGATATCTTACAAATCAAGGAATTGAATACACCGCCTGGGGCTTGTGGCAGAACCACTTGGCACTGGCTATAATGACCCTGATATTCCTCATAATTGCCTACCTGAAGCTGTATTTCATGAAGAAGCTCACATAAACTGAACGGACAACAGCACTTAAACTTGCCACTAATCCTAGCTTTCTATATGTATATATGTTTTATAAGCCGAATCTTGATCCCAAAGTCTGAAACACAGTTAGGGGTCAGTGAAATAATATAGCCAATGTATACTCATCTCTATTTTATGGGATACTTTTAGCAGACTACAGTGAGCCTAGCGTGCCAAGTAAGCTGTGAATGGATTGAATGTCTAGCCTTGCCACTCTATGGTTTACATCTCCAGGTGGGGGCAAATAACCTTTATCTATGTTCCATGTTATAAGTATTCTTTTACAGTAATGTAAATTAAACTTAAGAACTATTTATGACTAATGTTCATAGTTACATTGTTGATCTAATTTTAGTTATTCTGTTTCCAGTTTGTATATGTTTGCTCTTAGATAAGTCAATTGTTTTGTAACGGCTGTAAATGAAAAAAATGAATGCAAAATACTATGCAGTGTTTGCACAGAGGTAGGTTGTGGGTTTTTTGTCTTTCTTTTTGAAGATGAAAAACCTAAGTTTGTCTGGTTACAGGAAAACTGCCTTAATAATTTAAAAAATAAATTTTGTTTTCCACATGACGATTTTGTGGCTTCAACTTATATAAAGCCCTTTAACGTGGGCCAATTATTTATCTTTATTGGGCACACATTTCTCTGTGTACACAGATGTGCAGCCGATAACATTAAAGCGACTCTGTACCCACAATATGCCCCCCCCCAAAACCGCTTGTACTTTCGGATAGCTGCTTTTAATCCAAGATCTGTCCTGCGGTCCGTTCGGCAGGTGATGCAGTTATTGTCATAGAAAACAACTTTTAAACTTAAAGCCTGTGCCTTATGGCTGTGGCTTAGTTTGTGTATGCATTAGGGTGGCACACCCTCTCTGTCCCTCCTCCCTGCCCTCCTGATCATTAGGAATGCTCCAGGCAGATTGCCTCCTATTCCCCACCTGTGAGAACACAGCATATGGGCTGGATCGTTAAGACACCTGTGCAATGTTCACACAGGAGTAAATGTTCCAGTGGCATTCCTAATGATGAAGAGGGTGGGAAGGAGGGATGGTGCAAAGTTAGAGCACAGATACACCCGTAGGGCACGAGGTTGCAAGAATAACTGCATCACCTGGCGAACGGCCCACAGGACAGATCTTGGATTGAAAGCAGCTATCTGAAGGTACAAGTGGGTTGGGGGGGGGGGGGGGGTCAGATTGTGGGTACAGAGTCGCTTTAAAGTTAATAGGTACACAAACAATAGTTATCGTTCGTGCAGCCTGACTGAGCAATTTGCGCCTTGTAAGGGTGCTGCAAATGAGTATCAATATCCCTGATCGGTTCTCATTTGCAGCTATGAACGTCTGAAGACACTATATGTAAGGTGTCAGCCATGAGAACAGCGCTGTGTACGAAATCTGTGCAGGGGCTCATTCGTGCAGTGACTACACTTACAGATATTGTACACTGAACAATTTTACTATATAGTGGCCAACCCCTTTAAGTGGCTCTCTACACAGATTATGTAAGCAGGACCACACAAATAAGATGCACAGATGTTTAGCTGACTCAATGATTTTTAGGGCTGCAAGAATCCCAGCAATCAGCAAAAAAACATGCAACTTTTTGTTTGAAGGCTGACCACACCAATCACCCCCCCCCCCGGCCCCCGTTTGGTCCACTATTTTTTCCCAAGGGCTGTACTTTGACCCATTGACACACAACACAGACATCATTTTAAAAAAAAGTTTTTATTGTAGTGAAGCGTGTAGAACTGTACACCATACATATAGAAATACAAAATGTATATTGTATATATCATACTTCACAAATTCTTGTTCATAAGTCATAGTGTAATTTATTGTCGTACTACACACTTAAGCCACTAACAAGTTGAAAAGGGCTTAGAGTTAAAGGGGTTGTCCGGTCATTACTAATAATTTAACATGCTGAATGGAACATACGAAACATGTATATTTCCCTTTACTGCTCTCCCACTGCTGCTGGTTTCCAGTCCACCCAGTATCTACCGCTTGGACAGGGAATTCCTGCTTTGCATAGACAGAATCAGGCTGTGGAGTCGGTAAGCCGCAGCTTCGACTCCAACTCCTGAATTTTATCAGTACCGACTCAGACTCCTGCTCCTTCATAAATGGCCAGTCATATACCAGGGAAGTCATTTATCACACTGGCTCAGCAGCTTCTCCCTAATGTCCTACATGATCCTGGGGCGACTTCTGAGGGAATAAGGAAATATATAAAGCAGCTTCTCCTGTGTGTGCAGTGGATGCAGCCAGTCTCCAGCCTCCATGTCCTGAACTACTCACAACTAGACTAGATGGAGCAGGTGGTCTTTTCCTGCTGACAGTCTGTTTCTAACTAAATATTCACCATACACACAAACACTGCTAACAATGTCAGATACCTGGGATATAGAGGTCAGCCATAGTGTTATAGAGAAGTTATACTCTATATATTCTTATACTCTTTATATATTGATATAGAGGGGTCACTGTGTGTGTGTGGGCATGTCAACACAAACAGCTTGCTGCAGCCATAGCGCGCGCTCACACACACACACACACACACACACAGCCTGCTGCAGCCATAGCACACACACATGGCCTGCTGTAGCCATAGCGCGCGCGCGCGCACACACACACACACACACACACACACACACCCTGCTGCAGCCATAGCATACACACACAGCTGAAGAAAAACACCATATTGAGGACAGAGGTTACTGCTACACTAATGTCTCCTCTATATTACACAGAATATCTTCATATTACACTGCTGCTCATATACAGTCATCCAGCATCCAGGAAGAGAACAGCACAGATCTCTCCCCCCACAATGGACTCTTCCAGCTGAGAAACAAACTGCCAAATAGTGATCGACAACTTTTCCTCGACCACCCTTATCTAATAGGGACAGTGTCCTATTAGAATGTTGCTCATAATATATATTGATGAGCAAAAATTTATATCAAAATTGTTTTAAGACTTTTTTTTTTTTCAAAGGCTGGAGTTGGAGTCGGTACATTTTTTCTGACTGCAGCCAAAACTAGTTCCAACTACGACTCAACAGCCCTGGACAGAATAGATCTCTCTAAACTGTCTATGGCAAGTGGACATTTTCTATCTGACCCATAGGTGGCGTAGAAATAGGCAGAGTAATGGGGTAAGTATGCATGTTCCCAGCAGCATTAAACTATCAATCATGACCAGACGACCCTGGTTTCTCTACTCCAGACACTTCCACATGGTTAGCTTTTAGAGAAAATGGAGAGCCATTTAGATGTTGGGGGTCCTCTAACTTCCATGTATATGCCTGTGTGCAGTGCAATGCAGCCTGGACATTCCTATGTGATAATACATATTTTGTAAAAAGTTGTCCAACACAATGCACTTCAACTACTATTAAAGCATATTTGTACACTCTAGCTACGTTACGTAATTCTGAAAGTTTATGGAGGTAAAATATATAGCTACTTCTCACACGAGCAGAATTGTAAAACTTAAACGGATATCCATGAAACTTTAAGCACTTCAAGATGAAGTTTGTTTATAAAAATAAAAAAAGTAACAACGTGTTACAGAAATATTTACAATGTCCTTATTGGTGGTCACTGGGCAATAATAAACTTATTTGGCAAATCTTTGGCTACACATGTAGATGGCTAGCTTTAAAAACCAAGAATCTGACTGTGACCATTAAAACTAGTCATTTCTTATAACTGCCTTATGGTGCATTTAAACAGGCAGATTTATCTGACAGATTTTGGAAGCCAAAGCCAGGAATGGATTTGAAAAGAGGAAAAAGCTTAGTCTTTCCTTTATGACCTGTTGTCCGTTTCTGGCTTCTGGTTTTGGCTTCAGAGATCTGTCAGATAAATCTCTGTGTAAACGCACCATTAAGATAGTTGTTGTGGTCTTATTTTATTTTTTAATAAAAGTCCTTCTCAAAATCACAATGAGTAACGAGCATTTACCACATTCATACAGTTGTGCTCAAAAGTTTACATACCCCCCCTTGCAGAATTTTTGCTTGTCTTTTTTTTTTTGAGACTATGAATAACACAAAAAGTTTTTTCCACTCATGGTAAGTGTGTAAGTAGTTGGGTGAGGCCATTTATTTTCAGACTACTGTGCTTTTCTTTCTAAATCATAATGGCAACTAAAAACATCTAAGTGACCCTAATCAAAAGTTTATATACCCCAGTTTTTTTATACCGTGTATTGCCCCCTCTAACATCAGTGACAGCTTGAAGACTTGTTGTGGTTGTGGATGAGGCTCTTTATTTTCGCAGATGGTAAAGCTGCCCATTCTTCTTGGCAAAAACCTCCAGTTCCTGTAAATTCCTGGGCAGTTTTGCTTGAACTGTGTGTTTTGAGATCTTCCAATTATCAATTCCTTGAATATCAGAACAAAGTGAAGGTTATGGAGTGGCCATCTCAGCATCCTGACCAAAATATCATTGAGCCACTCTGGGGAAATCTCAAGCGCTCAGTTCATACAAGACAGCCCAGGAATTTACAGGAACTGGAGTCTTCATGCCGAAAAGAATGGGCAGATTTACCATCTGGGAAAACAAAGAACCTCATCCACAACTACCCCAAAAGACTTCAAGCTGTTATTTATGTTAGAGGGGGCAATACACAGCACCAAAAACTGGGGTATGTAAACTTTTGATCAGGGCCATTATGATTTAAAAAAGAGAAAAAACACAGTAGTTTGACAAATCGCTTCACCCAACCACTAACCATGAGTGATAAAAAGGGTTTTGTGTTATCATTCATATTCTCTAAAGAAAAGGACAAGAAAGCAAAAAAATCTGCTGTGGTATGTTAACTTTATAGCACAAATGTACCAGTGTAACTAGAACACTCCAAAATTCTACTGAAATGCTGTCATCTCTACAATCTTTCACAGTCACGTGTATTGTGACTAGAAGGGAGTGGATCTAAAAAGGACCTGTCCACAACTTGATATTATTGTAACTGGCGCAAATCTTGGAAAAAGGATCATGCGTAAAATTGTTACAAATAATGCTGGGCGTGCTCCATTTGTAGCAGCTTTGATTCCCTTTTTTTCTTTTATAAAATTCCATGTTTTTCACGTTTTTTTAAACATTGGTGTGCAAAGTACTGCATGTGGACTGAGTGTACAACATAAGCTAACTGCTGTTATAAGCTAAATATTTATAGTGTTGTGTAATGATTAACAAGTAAGATCTAATAGATCCTAATTAAAAATAAAAATTATATATATTTGCCCAGGGAAAGATCAGGTTTAAGGACAACTCCGGCCCAAACTTATTTTTTAATATGTTATCACTTAAGGAAAGTTAGGCAAATTCCAAATGTAAATTAATTATGGGAAATGCAAATATAGTGCTATTTCCCTTAATTTAGCAGATCAGAGGGTCTTCAGATTCCCTAAAAAAAAAAAATCACGAATCAGGTGTAACTCCTATGGAGTGTCCAGCAGGGGGCGCACTATATGTAGAACTCCATGGCACTGTATTGTCTATGGAAGTGTATGTACTGTAATGTACACTATCCTTTATTGATGGAATAAGTTTATGGAGTAATTTGGGGAGCAAGGACAGGGGAGGGATGTTGGCGGGGGGGGGGGGGGGTTGGTGATGGGGATCTCTCTGGTACTACTCCCCCATCATCTGCTCATAGTATGAGCAGCTGATGGGAGTAGTAGTAGTGTGTATCTGTCCCACTGCACCGAGCAGGGAGGGAGGAGGTAGTTAGATGCACAGGCACCTCTCTCCCTTCCTGCTCAGTGCCCTCCATTTGGGTAGCAAGTGTCCATGCTCCCCAAATTATTCCATAAATGTATTCCATCAATAAAAGGGTAGTTTACAATATATTACATACACTTCCATAGACAATACAGTGCTATAAGGCTTTTACATATAGTGCACCCCCTGCAAGACACTCCATAGGAATTACACCTGATTCGTGAGGTCACGTTTTTTTAAGGAATCTGAAGCTTCCCTGATCTACTAAATTAAGGGAAATAGCACATTTACCATAATTAATGTACATTGGAATTTGTCTAACTTTCCTTAAGTAATAACATATTAAAAAAATATATGTTTTGGCTGGAGTTGTCCTTTAAATTGCACATGGCTGCTCTACGGCTGATCTGCCTGCACTTTTTGTTCATTTTCTAGCACATAAAGGGAAAAATCTATTGACGACCGCGTATGAATATTTTAGTTATATTCATTGTAGCCTGTGGACAAAAACAGATAGATGCTTTGTTTGCGGTGATCAAAGAATTGCTGTCTCAAGAACCCCATAACTACTGTGTTGTACCACTTTAATAAAGAAATTCCTCAGGTTTGGCTAACGTAAGCTGCAGTTCTCAATTTGTTGGCCTTAAACTGAAGAGGCATAGGCCCAGATTTACCAAAGTGTACAAAATAGACATTGGCATAAAGTGCTCATAGCCACCAATCACAGCTCAGCTTTTAGCTGAGTTGTGATTGGTTGCTATGGGCAGTTTACACCAGTGTATTTAATACACTTAAATAAATCTGGTCCATAGTCTACTGCCCTATACACTTGGTTTTGTAGTACTATTTTGTTATTCAGATCTCTATATCTGGCTATTTGTAACACTGGTGGCCACTCCTCCCCCATCAAGGCCCTCTGTAGACTGCGAGGATGGAGGTCTTGAGCTCCTGGGGCGTGACTGCCCATTGGTTCCACTAGGAGTCCCCAGTCGGTGGCTCATTTGGGAAGTGGTGTCATCAGATTCCCATCTCTCCAATTCTTCTCTTACCAGACGCTCCATTTGTTCTCTATGCATTTCATTATCACGACCAAGCCTTGCATCCTACATGACAAGAGACGCAAGAACATTATTAGTAAAGGCAGACCAAAATATGAAATGACTTTATTGAAGTGCAATACAATTCACATCGGATGCAGGATTAGGGGGGGGGGGGGGGCGGACACTGTAGTAACCCATCTTTTTGAGTGTGATTAGGATTTGTAAGGTTTGTCACCTTGGTTTGTTGGGTATGAGTATGGAGGCAGTGTTAGCTTGTTAGTCATGGATGGCAGGTGGGTGAGTAGCATCTTTGATGGAGTTCAAGTTCCCGGTGAGACAACTTTCCTGACTAAAGACGAGCTTTAGGGTCTTTTTTAGAAGAAGGGCAATGTGCAGGCAAGGACTATATTTATGCCAGCATAAAAGGTGTAAATTCCACCAGCAGACAAACAATTGTTTAATCGTCAGCCTTTTACACAGACCAGTTATTAGGAACGAGTATTCCTATGCCACTTGGCTTATAACTGGCTGTGTGAAGGGGCCTTTACTTTATTGATCCAGAGTTGAATTGGGATATCATGTCTCCGTTCACGGTGTAGCTGTAGTGATCTGTAACAGCAGCTAATCTCCCGTTAGGCACCCTGCGTATTACCAACTAATGAGCTATCCTGTGCCTGAGAAAAATCCCTTTAAATGCATACATACCTCTGTGACCCCATCCAGAAGTCTTGCCAGGACCTCTCTGCGCTTCATTTTAGCTCGCTCCATTGCTTCCAGCTTAACAATTACTGCATCAATTTTGGATACAATGCTTCCAATAGAGTGTTCCATCCGATCAACTCGCCGTACCAAGCTAAAAGATAAGGTTACATGATCTATATTAAAAGTAGTCAGCAAGTGCATCCGAGGCACTGGGGGTATCAATGAGAAATGCAATGAGAAGATGTCCAAAGATCAAAGTAAT
Organism: Dendropsophus ebraccatus; assembly: GCF_027789765.1. Classification (NCBI taxonomy): domain Eukaryota; kingdom Metazoa; phylum Chordata; class Amphibia; order Anura; family Hylidae; genus Dendropsophus; species Dendropsophus ebraccatus. The sequence continues at coordinate 116,313,114 of NC_091460.1, forward strand.
GGGAGTCATTTAAAGGGGGGCTGTCTGCGAATCTGGAAACCTTCTTAAATCTGCTCTGCATAATCAGCATTGGAGGCATCTGCCAAGTATGATGGGGTCCAGTCTATTGTAGTGAACAGCTGAGGTCCAGGCAGTCTAACACCCACTGATCAGATATATACATCACCTATCCACTGGATCTTTATCCTTAGCATACCTTTTAAACATATTAAACCTTTATTAAAATATTATTCATAAAAAATAGGGAACAAAGAAAGAAAACCACCAAGCCAATAGTTAACACATGCACTCACACTTGAAATTCTTCATAGGAGACCCCACTAGAGCTGCTCCCTCTTCTGCGGGAGCTGTGCCCACTATCCTCATCGTCGTCCTCTTCTGAGTCATCAAGACTGCGCGGGAAGCTACGACTGCTCATGGGACGTGGCAGAGAGCCCCGCTCCAGCTCCAGGTCCTCCTTGTAGGAAACAAACATGCAGCTACTGATTGCTGATCATACAAAGAAAACTATATTTAGCAGCAATAAATAAATGCTTATAATTAAAGGGAACATACAGACTATCTGCGGGCTGTGGAGTAGGAGTTGTGAAGTCAGATTTGGAACTAGTTTTGGCTAAATGTACCGACTCCAACTCCAGCTTTAAAAAAAAAAATCTTAGAACAATTTAAAATTGAGTTTTGATATGAATTTTAGTTTTGCTCATCAATATATATTATGCGCAACATTCTAATAGGACACTGGCCCTATTAGGTGGTCGAGGAAAAGTTGTCGGTCACTATTTGGCAATTTGTTTCTGAGCTGGAAGACTCCATTGTGTGTGGGGGGAGATCTGTGCTGTTCTCTTCCTGGATGCAGTGTAATATGGAGATATCCTGAGGAATATAGGAGGAGGAGGAGGAGGAGGAGGAGAAGACATAAGTAGTGCAGCAGAAACCTCTGTCCTCAATGTGGTGTTTTTCTTCAGTGTTCTATGGCTGCAGCAGGCCGTGTGTGTATGCATGCTATGGCTGCAGCAGGCCGTGTGTGTATGCATGCTATGGCTGCAGCAGGCCGTGTGTGTATGCATGCTATGGCTGCAGCAGGCCGTGTGTGTATGCATGCTATGGCTGCAGCAGGCCGTGTGTGTATGCATGCTATGGCTGCAGCAGGCCGTGTGTGTATGCATGCTATGGCTGCAGCAGGCCGTGTGTGTATGCATGCTATGGCTGCAGCAGGCCGTGTGTGTATGCATGCTATGGCTGCAGCAGGCCGTGTGTGTATGCATGCTATGGCTGCAGCAGGCCGTGTGTGTATGCATGCTATGGCTGCAGCAGGCCGTGTGTGTATGCATGCTATGGCTGCAGCAGGCCGTGTGTGTATGCATGCTATGGCTGCAGCAGGCCGTGTGTGTATGCATGCTATGGCTGCAGCAGGCCGTGTGTGTGTATGCATGCTATGGCTGCAGCAGGCCGTGTGTGTGTATGCATGCTATGGCTGCAGCAGGCCGTGTGTGTGTATGCATGCTATGGCTGCAGCAGGCCGTGTGTGTATGCATGCTATGGCTGCAGCAGGCCGTGTGTGTATGCATGCTATGGCTGCAGCAGGCCGTGTGTGTATGCATGCTATGGCTGCAGCAGGCCGTGTGTGTATGCATGCTATGGCTGCAGCAGGCCGTGTGTGTATGCGCTATGGCTGCAGCAGGCCGTGTGTGTATGCGCTATGGCTGCAGCAGGCCGTGTGTGTATGCGCTATGGCTGCAGCAGGCTGTGTGTGTATGCTATGGCTGCAGCAGGCTGTGTGTGTATGCTATGGCTGCAGCAGGCTGTGTGTGTATGCACACACACGCACACACGCAGTAAATTTCACCACACTTTTTTTCTGATTTCGCAGTGTACTTTATGCAAAAATTCAGCCTGTCATTGTAAAGTACAATTAGTGTCGCAAAAAATAAGGGCTCATGTGGGTCTCTACGTGAAAAAAAAAAGAACAAGGAGGAAAAAAGGAAAGTGCAAAAATGCGATAAGACACTTGCTATTATGTTATCTGAGTTGCTCCACTCACAAGAGGCATGACTCAATACTAAACTCCACATTCATGGATTACATCATATTCTTCTAATACACAATAACTTAAAAACAAGAATTTGAAAACAAACCACAGCTCACGCTCACCCTCTCTTTCTCCAAATCATCCCGCATCTGCTGATGTTCATGTTCTGTAAGTTCCTGGTCCCCATCTTGGTCATATTTAGCAAAAATGGCCTCAATTTCGGCATCAGTATGGCCTTTCCTGAGATAGAAATATAGATGGTTTATAAAAGAAATACTGACACTGAAATGGACATGACTATCCCGCAAAAATCTATGAGTTTTAGCACCTACCATTATAACTTTCTCAAAAAACAACTGCATGAATGGTTTTGGTTGTTTTCTGAATATATTAAGGCTATAGTGCTTTGTTCCTTTAAAGGGGTTCACCCCATAATACGTTATATCACCTACACACAGGATATGTATGAAGTGTTTGACCCGCAGAGTTCTGCCTCTGCATCCCTCCCCCATGACCACAATGATGGAGACCTGAGTGCCCCCGCTTGACTGGACCAGCACCCTACTGCCCATTCATTCAAAGTATGATTGCAGACAATAGCCAGGCATTGTCCTCAGCTATAGACAGCAGTCCTTAGGACTTCAAATGAATGGGAAACAGGGTGAACACTCAACTGCAGCTCTCTTCCAACAGGGGTACTGGGACCCCCAGAAAGAAGTAGTTATTACCTATTCTATGGAAAATTATTGCCATTTTGGAAAAACCCTTTAACCCTTTGGGGACACAGCCAGTTTTCATTTTTGCTCTTTCGTTTTATCCTCCTTGTGTATATAAGGCCATAGTGATCCGCCCACTAGACCACCAGAGAAGGCAGACATCAAGTACTTAGATGCAGCTGTCAACTTTGACAGCTGCATCTAAATACTTAATTAGCAGGCATGGTGATCGGACCGTGCCCGCTAATAGCCGCGGTCCCGGGCTGCATATAGCACCCGGGATCACGGCAGTTCAGAGTGGGGTCGCCGCGTGACCCCCCCCCTTCGAACTCCCCTAGTGGAATCAGTAATGTCCTGGTGCAGCTAGGGCTTATTACAAAGCATATTTCCTTTGTTCCCTGAAATACTTTTAAAAACATTGGTGGTTTCCACCACTAGAGACCAATTTCAATGTGGACCCTATTGGGTTCAACAGGTGCTGAATACAGCATTCTTTCGCCCCCCCCCCCCCCCCCCCACAGTGGCAAGATGGGTACCTGTATAAAAGAACTGAAGGATGCTGCACTGTACTGAAAATGAGAGCTCTATGGGTATATTTTACTCATCTTGTACACTATACACTGTAGGGGCCTATTCTTGTGTGGAGCTATAGGTTGCCTAAATAGCTAAATTGGACACTACAGGACAAGTGTAACAATAAGTGAAGAGTCAGGAAGACTCTGGTCTTTTAAATATCACGAGCATTCATCACTGGATGAGAAGGTATAAAAAGGCATGGATTCAAGAGCCTATGATCTTACCCTTTTAAATCCTGTCGTAGTTCGTCAAAATTTAGCTTTCCCCCTCCTTGCCGGAGGCTCTCAGATATATCATCCACTGCGGTTTTCTTGAGCTTCAGTTTTACCATTGCTTTACTACAACCCTAGAAATAAATAAAAAATAACAATAATGATAATAAATGATTATATAAATAAATATAATTTATTAAAAAGATTAAAATTAGTGCAAATTAAGGTCACCACATTTATAAGGGTTTGTGAAAAAAATCTATATAGTGTACCTATAGTTGTGTCTTTTGGTAGAGCATGTACATATACTTAACCACTAGGTGGAGCTGTAATAAAAGAACTCGTCCTTGGAGCTCCATCTTCCTGGGTGTAAATGGTGAAGTCCTGATGGACCAACTACAAGACACTGGTAATTTACTGACTGCCAACCTTTATTAAAAATCATTGCCTTCTTATCACCACTGTATAAAACAAATGTAGTTTTTTAACACAGTTTTTCCTACTTCACCATAAATTATACGGCAAAACATTTTTGCCATTCATTCTGCTGTAACATTAACATGTTATCTGTGTTTCTCAGAATTGTACAATTACAGTAATACCTAATTGTTACAATTTCCTTCATGGTTTATCTACTTATTTCTATTAGGTTTATGCCATTGACTGTGTGGTTTTAATCACATTGTATTTTAAGAGTCCGGACATTTCCGCATAAAGCGATACCAAACGTTTACGTCTTTTGTCTTTTAGACAAATGGGCGCACTTTTGTAGTCCCCCTAGGGCAGAGTTTCTCAACCTAGGGTACATGAACCACAGGGGGATATGCAACACAGGTTTATGGGGTACGTACAATGCATTCAATTAAAGTTATTTTCCTTTTTTTTGTCGGGACATTACTGAATGCAAAGTTTAGCAAAGTACCGATCAATGCGCCCAGCAGGAAGGACGAAGATCCAGTGACCATCCTACGGAGAAGCACTGACTGGTCCTCAGCCGCTCTAAGGTTTTGCTGGGTATAGACTGGGCTTTAGTCCAGAGCTCCCTCCATACCTCTTCCTAACGGCCCCATGATGAAAATAAACGTCATGGGTTGTTAAGAAGTTGATGTTAGAACTCACTCACGTTTGGAGCTCCCCTGTATTATCGGGCATTTCCTATAAACTATAGTGACCGTAATACTTCTTACCTTTTTAATAAGATCGGCCAATTCCATTTCACTCTTTTGCTGAGCCATATCAGTTTTGACTTCGGAGTAGGTGTCACTGATGATGGCTAAAAACATGTTCTGTTAAAAAAAATTGGATTAACAAAAAGCAGGTTAGAGTCTTCCAAGCTGCTGATAGTTTCCCTTTAGGAATCTGAAATTGCGGATTATATTGCAGATCCACAGAGTTTCCTAAGCAAAGTCAATGCGGAAAATCTGCAATAATTGTGTGTTTACAGTGTTCAAATATACAGAGGCCGTTCTGAAATCCTCACAATTCACACAATCAATCACAATTCCCGCACAGACGTTGTCTGGATGTTTTTTTTTGTAATTCTTTTAAAAGTTTCTGCAGACTTTTATAAATGAGAACAAAATCTAAAGGCCTATTTACACAGGCCGATTAGGGTTAGGCTGGGTTCACACTGCTGTCCTTCCGTTTAATTTGTGTGCATCTGCTTAGATGAATTTTTCTATTGACCAAACAATTATTTATGTATTAATTTGTGTACACAAAAAAAAAAAAAATAGGATGTGTTATAGGAACCTTTTTTTTTTTAAATAATGGAAGAACAGATCAAAACAGGTGTACACCAACACATACTTTTTTTAACCCGTTTTTTTTTTTTGTTAAATGGACAGCAAAAAAGCAGTGTGAACCCAGCCCTAATGAGCAGTCCTAGGACCTCTGCTGTGTGGCAACAAACATCAATGTAGAAGGTGAAACACAAAAACAAACTTTTATGGTGCGTTCACACCTACAGGATCTGCAGCTGATTTTCTGCAGCAGATTTCATTTAAATAACTGAACACAGCATCAAATCTGCTGCAGATCCTGTAGGTGTGAACGCACCCTTAAAGGAGAAGTCCGGCGAAAATTATTGTTTTATATGTTATTACTGATGGAAAGTTATACAATTTTCTAATGTACATTAATTATGGGAAATGCTCCTATACTGCTATTTCCCTTAATTTAGTGTACCAGGAAGTGTTAGAATTCTCTCAGAAGCAGTGACGTCACGACGAAATGTGTAATTCCTATGGAGTGTCCAGCAGGGGGCGCACTATATATAGAAGTCAATGAGTACCATTGACTTCTATATATAGTGCGCCCCTGCTGGACACTCCATTGGAATTACAATGGATGTGTATGTAATGTAATATACAGTGTTTTTGATTGAATACATTTATGAATACATTTATGTACCGAACGCCCGCGGCTGCGGACTACTCTCAACTACTACTCTCCCCACCTGCTCATAGCATGTGCAGGTGATGGGAGAGTAGTAGCCGGGTTATATGGCTGAGATCGCCGCCGCGATGCCGCGCAGGGGGAGCCGCTCATCACTGCAGCTATAATCCCCCTCCGCTCCCCCCTCCTGCTGCTTCCTTACTCTATGTGATGGCTGACTTCCTGGCCGGCCGCCGCTCTCCGTTCACACGTGCCGGCGGCCGGGCAGGAAGTCAGCTATCACATAGAGTAAGGAAGCAGCAGGAGGGGGGAGCGGAGGGGGATGATAGCTGCAGTGATGAGCGGCTCCCCCTGCGCGGCATCGCGGCGGCGATCTCAGCCATATAACCCGGCTACTACTCTCCCATCACCTGCACATGCTATGAACAGGTGGGGAGAGTAGTAGTTGAGAGTAGTCCACAGCGGCGGCAGTGGCGGGCGTTCGGTAGCGGCGGGCTTACTGTGATGTACTGATTGCTTACATTTATGGAATACTTTGGGGAGCAAGTGTCCTTGCTCCCCAAAGTATTTCATAAATGTATTCAATCAAAAACACTGTATATTACATTACATACACATCCATTGTAATTCCAATGGAGTGTCCAGCAGGGGCGCACTATATATAGAAGTCAATGGTACTCATTGACTTCTATATATAGTGCGCCCCCTGCTGGACACTCCATGCTTCTGAGAGAATTCTAACACTTCCTGGTACACTAAATTAAGGGAAATAGCAGTATAGGAGCATTTCCCATAATTAATGTACATTAGAAAATTGTATAACTTTCCATCAGTAATAACATATAAAAAAAATAATTTTCGCCGGACTTCTCCTTTAAGTAGTTTTTAAACCAATAACAGCACTAAACGGTCCAAGCACTAAACGTGAACTGACAGATGTAGTTTACAAAATAACAAAACAAACACAAAAATACAACATAAACCACATACCAAAAGGATGAAGAACATAAAGAACACAAAAGATGTAAAATATATGGGCCCCAATATCCGATTTGCTTCCTCTATCTCTGTGAAGTTGAAATCTCCCAAAATAATACGAAACTGGGTAAAACTAAAAATGAAAAAAAGTCAATTAGCTGACATCTCCTGATAACGTAGAGCTCGGTAATGTGACTATGGTTGGCATATGTACGAGGGTAATAAAATGGTATGACATTTACCAGAAACCCATAGGACTCAATTTAGAGGGGTTATAAAAGGTACACAATGGTAATTTATATGCCCACCAATTAAAACGGAAAACCTCATAGACTGGAATCAAGATGCCAGTGTGAATAAGGCCTCAGCCAGGATGGTGGGTGCCCCTGGGGTGCTAATGTGGAAGCAATCATGAGAACAGCAATTACCATACAATGAAAATGTTTGACATGACTTTTTTTAGGCTTGCAAAAACACCTGAAGCAGAGCTGTCATACTACACAGAACCTGAGAACAGGTGTGGTGCTGCTCCTGTCACTGCACAACATAGTCTAGCAAGGGTGCAGTCAGGAAACAAGCCTGTGACAGGCTACACATTAAAGGGGATGTGCGGTGAAACTTGAAATTTATCATAATGCCAGGGCTATGGAGAACATACAGAGATACATACCTGTCCCACCTCCCCACAACTGCTGGTTCCCAGGTAGCCTTGTGTCTGCCCCTGTCCTCTTCTTCAAAACCTCAGCTAATGTGCAGTAGGGACAGAAAATAAGCACTCAGCATAGACAGAACAGACCTCTATGCTGAGTGGTTATTTACTTTCCACATGGCAAGTTGGCAGAAGTTTTTAAGAAAATTACCGCTTTTAGTATTATTTTGTCCGCTCAGATCCAGCAAAATAAAATGTTCCCTGTAGCCCCGTCCAACCCCTTTAACCCAGTCTGCAGTGAGTCACTGGTGTTCACAACGCAGACGACTGATTTGGATATCATGTGCAAGGGCCTTATCTCAGGAGGTCAGGGGAGGGGTCAATAGGAAACCAAGACAGACATCTTTGGAAGCCAGACATGTCAAAACTAAAACTGGGCCACCAATAAGTATAACTTACATCTGATGACCATTGCTCTTAACTACTTACATGCAGTCTTGGAAGCTACTGAAGTCATCAACTTGAGTACCAAAGACAAGGTAGGCAAACTGGGCGTATGCAAGAAATATGATAAAAAACATGATGGAGAAACCTAGGATATCCTTGGCACAGCGGGACATAGTGGTGGACAATTGGGTCATAGTTCTGTTGAAGTTCACAAATTTAAAGAGCTTTAAGAAAGAAAAGATGAAATTTTTGAGTATAAAAAAAAATGGAAATACAGTATTATATCTGCAATCAGTCTAAAAAAAAAAATTATATCACACATATATAATATATATATATATATATATATATATATATATATATATATATATATATATATATATATATATATATATATATATATATATATATATACACACACACACATACATATACACACACACACACACAAACTATTACCTTAACCCAAGCAAAGAACACAGTGACTGCAACCACATTATTAAACTGGTTCTGCCAGTATGCCAGCGATTCAAAGTTGTGGAATACATTCATGTCCACTAGGAGTTTGCTCAGAGGTGCCTCCATTGACATCCTGTACAGGTTGATGCTCATCGCCACCAATGAGAGCTACACAAAGTAAAATACAGGGATAAACAATGATTGAATGGGTTTTAAATGTACAAAAAAGTCACACTCAAAATTGGAGGGGTTTTCCAGGATTATCAATATAAAGCTGCTGTCCTCATAAAACAGCACCACTCTTGTCCTCAGTTCAAGTACAGTATTGCAGCCCAGTGCCATTGAAGTATTTACAGAGGGCTTACCAGTCTGTGTCCTACAGCAGACGAGGGAAGAAGGGCTCCTGCTGCAGCCAGCTGTATTACAGCAAGACAAAGCAAGGCCACATGCCCCCATGCAGAGGAATCGTCCCTCAATTTCTTCACCAATAGAAGTAAAACATTGCCAGGATTATCTCACACGTCTCATGGCTATTGATGAACAAATGGAAAAGGGGGGGGGGGGGGGGCGGGAGATTGGGTGTTACTGGCCACATGTAGTGACTGCAAATGGGACAATGCGACCCAAGGGGAAAGAGGGAGAACCTGATGAGACCCTGTGCCACATAGCTTTATAAATGAAGAATTGTCAACCGCACAGAACAGGATTCATAATGCAGAGAAGTCCGGCGAATTTTTTTTTATTAAAGTACAGTATTGCCCCCCAAAAGTTATACAAATCATCAATATACACTTATTATGGGAAATGCTTATAAGGGGCTTTTTCCCTGCACTTACTACTGCATCAAGGCTTCACTTCCTGGATAACATGGTGATGTCACTTCCTGGATAACATGGTGATGTCACAACCCGACTCCCAAAGCTGTGCAGGCTGTGGCTGCTGGAGAGGATGATGGCAGGGGGACACTGAGGGACACTGAGCATCCCTCTGCCATCATCCTCTCCAGCAGCCACAGCCCGCACAGCTCTGGGAGTCGGGTCGTGACATCACCATTTTATCCAGGAAGTGAAGCCTTGATGCAGTAGTAAGTGCAGGGAAATAAACATTTTATAAGCATTTCCTGTAATAAGTGTATATTGGTAATCTGTATAACTTTTGGGGGCAATACAATACTTTAATAACAATCATTGCCGGACTTTTCCTTTAATACTTCCATGCTATATGGATCGGTACATCAAATACACAGACAACTGGAGACATTTTCAGATTAGTATACCACACAGGGGATGTTTCGGTCATGTAAGACCTTATTCAACACTGTGTACATGTGAATGGAGCAATAGATATAGAGGGTAAGATGCCGATCATAGCAGGACAGAGAGGATGTTCTGTAGCATGTGCCTTGTGTGGTATACTACTCTGGAAACTTCTTCAAATGTCTGTATATTTGATGCACCGATCCATATAGCACGGAAGTAATGAATCTGTGAATAAATCACATGGCCTAAAGAACATTACAAATCATGTTGTGTGCAGTTGATAATTCTTCATATAGTGCTTACTCCATCAACTAGCACCACCTTAGGCTGGGTTCAAACTACATTTTTGCAATCCGTTGTTTGCAAAAAACAGATGAAAAACTGATGAAAAAAAACGGATGCAATTGTGTGCATCAGTTTTTCCACTGACTCAAAACTGATCCATTTTTTTTTTTTTTTTTTTTTAACGGATACAAAAATGAGGTCGACCACGTTTTTGTGTCCGCAAAAAAAAGATCTTTTTTTATAATGGAAGTCAATGGAAAAATGGATCAAAAACTGATGCACACGCACATTTTTTCTATGCGTTGTTTTGCAAAAAACGGATTGCAAAAACGTAGTGTGAACCCAGCCTTACAGAGCCGCAGCAGGTACAATACATACCGCAATGATGACAATATCCAGACAATTCCAGAGACTTTGGAAATAGTGCAGACGGTGGTTACGAATCTCCAGGAATTCCTCCACTATGTAATACAGGATGAAGAGACAGAACGCTATTTCGCAGGCGGCCAAGAAATAGTCGAATGCAGAAACATAGTGAATCAGCTTCACCGTCTGAAACTGCCAGGAGGTAACTAGGCCTCCAGTTGCTGGGAACTCTACCAACAATCTACAAAGAAGCATAAGCTCAGCATCGGATGAGGTTTATAGGTAAGGTTTAGAAATGTAAGTCATGACACTAGTGTGAACAGCACCTTGGGTTTACATACCTGACAATGCAGAAGAGATTAATATTTGCATTGTAAACTGTGAAGTCAATAAAAACTGCTCGGGTGCCTCGGTCCAGCCACAGGTTATTCTTCAGGCTTCCAATCTGAGCAGATGCCTCTTCTCTGTTCCTTGACAAATCTAAGTAATACCCGGCCCCACTATATGTGGATATGAGGCCCCACTGACTACTGCCATTTAAGTCCTTCTCTTTGGTGTATGTCCACCTGCACAGAAAATGTATTGGAGAGAGTAGTTGTAACATTACGACTGAACCCAGAACCAATTCATTTACTCAGCACAGTAAAACAATATTCACAAACATTCACATATTTGTTATAAGAAAGCAATAGTCAATTAGCTTTTTATCAGTTCAAGCACTGAAACTACATGACTATTTATAATTTGTATTCCATTTGAAGCTAAATAACGTTATTATAGTCTCAAAAGGGGAGCTCTGGCCAAAATATTTTTATTTAAAATCAACTGGTGTCAGAAAGTTATATAGATTTGTAAATTACTTTAATTTAAAAATCTCAAGTCTTCCAGTACTTTTCAGCTGCTATATGTCCTGAAGGAAGTTGTGTATTCTTTTCAGTCTGACACAGTGCTCTCTGCAGCCACCCTTTGTCCATGTCAGGAACAGTCCAGAGTCGGAGAGGTTTTCTATAGGGATTTGATACTGCTCTGCACAGTTCCTGACATGGACAGAGGTGGCAGCAAAGAGCACTGTGTCAGACTGGAAAGAATACATCACTTCCGCCATGGATTTGGCATTGAAGGGGGGGTCTTGGGGGGGGGGGAAGTGATTAATCAGCGCTGCATAGCACCCTCGCATCCCGGGAACCAACCAAGCAAAACAGTCAGGGGCGGCGGGTGCTGTCCAGAGCTGTGTGGGGTCCGGGGGTATTGCTACCGGCGCTCCCTGTCAGCAGTGCAGTTGCCTGGTGATAGAAAGGGCCCAGTCTCTCCTTCCTTTCCCAGCAGCATCTTCAAGCCCTGTCCCACACACAGAACGCTGCTGGGGCAAGGAAGGAGAGAGCAGCCGCGGTAATTGGTGCCCGGATAAGTGATAGCAGTGTCCCGGCACCAAAAGAAAAACTTTTATTTTTTCCCCACCGCCCGCATACCCCCTCAACCTGTGGCACGTACCCCCTGGGGTACGCATACCGCAGGTTGAAAAACACTGCTCTAGGCCACGCCAATTTGACACAGGGCTGCCTGTTTTTTTGGACAATAACTGCATCACCTGCCGAACGGACCCCAGGGCAGATCCTGGATTAAAAGCAGCTATCCGAAGGTACAAGCGGTTTGGGGAGGACAGATTGTATAGTCTTAGTGTCACTCAAACAAATCTACCACACTACAAGGTCATAGCTGTATAGGAAATGTAAGGACCAGTAAGTGGTACATACGCAGTCCCATTGCGTAGTCCAAAGGGGGCAGTATCTTCATTTCCAACTGAATACATATCATAACACTCTGTAATTTCATCCTTCAGGTCTTCAGGAACCGAACAGGAGCCATTCTTCACTTTAAGCTGGCGAAGTCGAGGGACCCCAAGCAGCAGATTCTCATAATAGATAAAGCTTTGATTTTTTGCTAACGTCCTGTTGTTGTACCACATGTCCCAGTACAGACCATCTAAGAGAGGCCCCTCAGAAAACTGCAACATAAATGGAAATAAAATTAGGATGAAATTTCTTGTGTTTGTAATTGCAATTATTATTGGTTTACGGCGGTGGCTTAAAGTGTTCCGGTCATTAGAAAAATGTTTAACACGTCATAGAAATATATGTCAAAAACTTGTGACATGTCTCTGTGACATTTCAAAAGGTTTTTTCTAATGATAGGTACACCTTAACAATCTTTGTGTCCTGCTGAAGGACAAGAGAAAGAATCAGAAAAAAAAAAAAAAATAATAATAATAATAATAATAATAATAATAATAATAATAATAATAATAATAAAATAATAATAATAATAATAATAATATATATTTTTTTATTTACTTTTTTTTTTACACTACCTAGCTTCTTCTTGAGGAGTAGAGGTCAGTTCTATAGCTGATTAATAACGCGGCCAATCTGATGTGTTAATGCCACCCTAATTTCTGCATAGTAATCATAAGTAGTTTTCTGAAGATTTTACTCCATTCACCTAGTGAGTACCCAAACATTTCATTTCAACACAATCACCACAAAAAAAAAAAAAAAAATCCCTTAGCACCCACCATGTATTTACCATTCATTAATTTACCTTCCAGAATTTATCCATAGTCATCAAGGTCTTGAAATTGGTCTCATCAGTTTTTGACACAGGTGTATCCAGAAAAAGTTGAGTCATAACTTTAGTGTAATAAAACATGCTGGAGGTCACCATGCCATAGGTTACTGGGAAAAAAAAAAACAAGACAGAATGTTATTGCATAATATAGTTCTCTATACATTACATTATATTTTAGGGCAATAGTTAAATGTTTTGTTTTACCATAGGTTTTTTTTTACATTTTTTTCAACAGGCTGGGACAAAAAAGTAAATTGTTTACTTACCCCTCTAGTTTGCTGTCACAATTGGAATGGCTGACTATTTATTATGCACGTGCAGCCAATCACTGACCTCAGCAGTCACGTGCCACACATACAGGAAGAGATCGGCAAGTCTAGTGACTGGCTGCAGAGACTCATGTACAATCGTATGTGACGTCACTGCAGCACTTTTGACAGGAGAAAATGGAGCTGCAGCAAACTCGGGAGTTTAACTTACAGGGGTTGTCCGACCTTTTTTCTTTTTAAAATAGATCATTTGTTGCTACTGTAGAGATTAGGGAGCGGCGCTACAGAGGCACGGGAATGGGTAAGTATACGTGCTTTATTATGTTCCACCACCCCCCCCCCCCTCTGCCTGTGATTTTTACATTTGCTGCTATGTGATCCAGCATTTGGCTCTCCATCCTGCTCTCTCTTTAGGCCACTGCCACCTCCTCTAGAATGGAGAATCAGTGTGTGCCAGAAATGAACTGTAGATTTTTGCCCAAACCAGCAGACATAAATCATGGCGAAAATCAACACCAGCTCCAGGGCTGATGTACATTTCTGAGACTGCTGCATGTCACCCTCAGATTTGCCAGAGTTACAGAGAAGCATGTAGGTATGGTATGTATGTATGTAGATCATGGAGTGTTAGAATTCTCTCAGATATAGTGACGTCAAGACCCAGGGTGTTATTCCTATGGGTGTCTATGTAAAGTAATGTAATGTAGTGTACAGTGTGCTTTATTGAATGAATACATTTATGGAATACTTTGGGGAGCAAGTGTCCTTGCTCCCCCAAAGTAATCCATAAATGTATTTAATCAGTACATTAGGAGGGCACCGAGCAGGGAGGGAGAGAGGTGCCTGTGCATCTACCTCTCCCCTGCCTCCCTGCTCGGTGCTGGCACATATACACAGTACTACTGCTCCCATCATCTGGTCATAGTATGAGCAGATGATGGGGGTGTAGTACCAGGGCCGATCTCCATCACCCGCCAAACCGCCGCCCGCCGCCGCACTGGACTATATAAACTGAACTATGGGAGTAGTAGCTGGGTTATTCCTATCACATGCCTGCCGCCGCTGATGGGCAGGGGGGTGCCGCTCATCACAGTGCAGTGCAGCCATCATGCCCCCTCCGCTCCCCCCCTCCTCCTCCTTCCGGGATCCGGCCAAACTTCCCCCTATCCCATGGCTGACTCAACGCCTGGCCGCCACTCTCCCCTCACACATAGCGGCTCTTGGTGCTTCCCGGTGGCACGTGTGGGAGAGGATGGTCAGTGCGGACACCGGGAAGCACCGGGAGCCGGTATGTGTGAGGGGAGAACGGCAGCCGGGCGGGGAGTCAGCCATGGGATAGGGGGAAGTTTGGCCGGATCCCGGAAGGAGGGGGGGGGGGGGAGGGGAACAGAGGGGGCATGATGGCTGCACTGCACTGTGATGATCGGCTCCCCCCGGCGGCAGGCATGTGATAGGGATAACCCAGCTACTACTTCCATAGTATGCTTCCATATACTACTACTCATAGTATGAGCAGGTGACAGGAGTAGTAGTTCAGTGTATATAGTCCAGTGCGGCGGCGGTGGTTCGGCGGGTGATGGAGATCGGCCCTGGTACTACACCCCCAGCATCTGCTCATACTATGACCAGATGATGGGAGCAGTAGTACTGTGTATAGTTGGCAGCAGCAGCACCGAGCAGGGAGGGAGGGGGGAGGTAGATGCACAGGCACCTCTCTCCCTCCCTGCTCGGTGCCCTCCTAATGTACTGATTGAATACATTTATGGAATACTTTGGGGAGCAAGGACACTTGCTCCCCAAAGTATTCTATAAATGTATTCATTCAATAAAGCACACTGTACACTACATTACTTTACATAGACATCCATAGAAACAATAAAGTCCCATAGACTTCTACATATAGAACGCCCCCTGCTGGACACTCCATAGGAATTACACCCTGGGTCGTAAAGTCACTATATCTGAGAGAATTCTAACACTCCATGATCTACTAAATTAAGGGAAATAGCCCTATATGTGCATTGCCCATAATTAATGTACATTAGAAATTTGTCTAACTTTCCATAAGTAATAACATATCAAAAAATAATTTTGGCCGGACTTCTTCTTTAAAGCGACTCTGTACCCACAATCTGACCCCCCCAAACCACTTTTATCTTCAGATAGCTGCTTTTAATCCAAGATCTGTTCTCCGGTCCGTTTGGCAGATGAGGCAGTTATTGTCCCCAAAAAATACTTTTAAACTTGCAGCTCCGTGCCAAACAGGAGTATCTGTGCCCTAACTCTGCACCACCCCTCTGTCCCTCCTCATCATTAGGAATGCTCCAGGCAGATTGCCTCCTATTCCCCACCTGTTTCAGCCCGACACATGGGTTGGATCGTTAAGGACCTGTGCAATGTTCAGCATGGAGAAAATGTTTCAGTGGCATTCCTAACGATGAGGAGGGTGGGGAGGAGGGACAAAGGGGTGGTGCAAAGTTAGGGCACAGATACTTCCGTTTGGCACAGGGCTTCAAGTTCAAAAGTATTTTTTTAGGACAATAACTGCATAACGGACCCCAGGACAGATCTTGGATTAAAAGCAGCTATCCGAAGGTACAAGTGGTTTATGAAGGTAAGATTGTGTGTACAGAGTCACTTCAAAGGAGAAGTCCGGTGGATTGCAAAATCCTGATTACAAGTACTAACTTACCTCTCTCGTGCCCGCGGTGAGCGGCAGGGCCGTCAGTGGGACCGTGGCCGGGCCCCGGGATCTCCGGAGCTGACAAGTCACGACCAGGCTGATGGACTGGCCGCTCAGCCAATCAGCGAATGGAGCTGCGTAGGGCTGGGCGATTAATCGAATTAATTCGATTAATCGCCCAGACAGTTAGAATCGATTTGATTTTTTGTGAAAATCGTAAATTCGATTTTCACAAAAAATCATTGCGGGCGGCGCGGTAAAGTGTCGGGTCCGGAGAGAGTTGCAGGACTGCGCGGTGAGGTGCAGGGCCGGCGGTCAGGAGAGATGTGGTACCGGCGGCTCCAGCCTCTTCACAGAGCCGCGGCTGACCTCTCCCGCCCCTTACACGTTAGTGCCGCGCTGAGCTGCGTCCCGCTCTCTTCCTGTCACACGTGCAGGTCCTGTTCTGTGGAGGAGGCGGCAGGGATCGCAGCAGAAGGAGAGAACGTCGCTGCCCGCTGTACAGCTCCAGGACCCGCAGCGACGTTCTCTCCTTCTGCTGCGATCCCTGCCGCCTCCTCCACAGAACAGGACCTGCACGTGTGACAGGAAGAGAGCGGGACGCAGCTCAGCGCGGCACTAACGTGTAAGGGGCGGGAGAGGTCAGCCGCGGCTCTGTGAAGAGGCTGGAGCCGCCGGTACCACATCTCTCCTGACCGCCGGCCCTGCACCTCACCGCGCAGTCCTGACACTTTACCACGCCTGCCTAGTCCCCCTCAGCTGCCCCATACCCCCTCAGTGTCCCCTCAGCTGCCCCATACCCCCTCAGTGTCCCCTCAGCTGCCCCATACCCCCTCAGTGTCCCCTCAGCTGCCCCATACCCCCTCAGTGTCCCCTCAGCTGCCCCATACCCCCTCAGTGTCCCCTCAGCTGCCCCATACCCCCTCAGTGTCCCCTCAGCTGCCCCATACCCCCTCAGCTGCCCCATACCCCCTCAGTGTCCCCTCAGCTGCCCCATACCCCTGAGTGACCCCCAGCCGGCTTCATATCCCTCAGTGACCCCCAGCCTGCCCCATACCCCTCAGTGACCCCCAGCCTGCCTCATACCCCTCAGTGACCCCCAGCCTGCCCCATACCCCTCAGTGTCCCCTCAGCTGCCCCATACCCCTCAGTGACCCCCAGCCTGCCCCATACCCCTCAGTGACCCCCAGCCTGCCTCATACCCCTCAGTGACCCCCAGCCTGCCCCATACCCCTCAGTGACCCTTAGCCTGCCCCATACCCCTCAGTGACCCCCAGCCTGCCCCATACCCCTCAGTGACCCCCAGCCTGCCTCATACCCCTCAGTGACCCCCAGCCTGCCCCATACCCCTCAGTGACCCCCAGCCTGCCCCATACCCCTCAGTGACCCTTAGCCTGCCCCATACCCCTCAGTGACCCCCAGCCTGCCCCATACCCCTCAGTGACCCCCAGCCTGCCTCATACCCCTCAGTGACCCCCAGCCTGCCCCATACCCCTCAGTGACCCTTAGCCTGCTTCATACCCCTCAGTGACCCCCAGCCTGCCTCATACCCCTCAGTGACCCCCAGCCTGCCCCATACCCACTCAGTGACCCCCAGTCCACCCCATACCCCCTCAGTAGTACTACTACACCCATCATCTATACCTGTACTACTACCACACTCCTCATCTTTACCTGTACTATTACACCCCTTATCCACTATACCCTCACTACTACTCCCTACCTAGATGAAGGCACAAAGAAGATCGCCTATACTATATGGGGGCACAGAGTACATAGGGCACATATTTGGGAAAACTACTTATATGGGGCACACAATGTGTTTGTCTACTACATGGGGGCACAGGAGGAGCACTGTTACACTGGGAAACAATATAGTTGTCTCAAACGTCAATAAAATCGTATCTGATGCTGCAGGGAGAAAAATGTCCTATTTATTTAGCAAAAACAAAAAAATCGAGATTTAAATCGAGAATCGTCCAAAATTTTTTAAAAATCGAGATTTTATTTTTTGGCCATATCGCCCAGCCCTAGAGCTGCGTCTCACCTCTGGCTGAGCGGCCAGTCCATCAGCCAGGACAGGACCCCTCCCCGCCCCTGCTGGACTTCTCCTTTAAATAAAAGGTTGAACACACTCATGAATGTTAATACCATAACCACAGAGGTTATTCATATTAAAAATGTGTTATATTTGGGCGGCATTCAGGGGAGGTGAACAAGTAGTGATCGTGGCAAAAGGAAGAAAAAGGAGTTTGGGAACTTTTTCTCTTTTTCCCAGTTACCATGAATAAAGCCTTTTAGCCTACCACATTTACGCAGCTATTACCAGAGTTCTTCCTGCACGCCTCTCAATTATTTGCGGATTTGCTTGAATGACTCGTTTATTTTATTTCGAAGCTAGTAAACCAGTAACCAGCTCAGTGGGAGAGCACAGACCAGCAGAGGGTGAAGAGACGGCGCTTTGCAGGAGTCCTGTCTGCTCGGACACAGCTACAGGAGTACCTTCCTCTAAGGGTGTGTTCACACTTAGGTATAGGCAAGGAATTTAAAGCGGAATCAGTGCTTAATTTTATGCTTATGAAATTCCGCTTATAAAATATGTACAGAGCAATGTCCCATTGTGTTCAATAGGATTTCTGCTCTGTTGTTCACACAGCAAAATTTACGTGCGGATCAGATTTTAGCCCTGTCGATTCTCTGGGCGGATTCTTCTAGAGCAGGGATGTCAAACTCAAATACACAGTGGGCCAAAATTAAAAAACTGGACAAAGTCGCGGGCCAGCCTTGATAATTATTGAAGCGCGAATGCCGCGGTCCTGGCACTGTCAGAGCAGCGTGCAGTGTTCCTTGCACTGTCAGTGGTATGTGTCTCCCAGCGCTGTGCTGTGATAAATTGCTATGATATGATCAAACCATGTAATAGCTAACCCCCCCAATATTGCCCCACATATTAGCCAGCCCTCCCAATAGTGCCTTAATAGTAGCCAGCCCCCCCCCCCCAAGTGTCCCAAATAGTAGCCAGCCATCCCCAATAGTATCATATAGTAACCAGCCCTCCCCAGTAGTCTCATATAGTAGGCAGTCCTCCCCATATTTTTTTTATAAAGTAGCTAGCCCACCCTGTAGTCTCATATAGTAGCCAGCCCTCCCCAATAGTCTCTAACTATAGCCATCCCACCCTGTAGTCTCACATATTAGACAGCCTTCCCAATAGTGCCCAAATAGTAGCCAGCCCTCCCCTGTAGTCTTATATAGTAGGCAGCCCTCCCCAATAGTCACATATAATAGCCAGCCCTCCCTAGTAGTCTCATATAATAGCCAGCCCTCCCCATAGTCTCTTATATAGTAGCCATGGCAGGCCAGATGTAATTCAATCTTCGAATTGCCTGGGGGGCCAAAAATAATGGCACCACGGGCCAGATTTGGCCCACGGGCCAGAGTTTGACATGAATGTTCTAGAGAAATCCCATAGAACTCATTGGGGCTTTGACTTTCTGTTTTCCGCTTACATTCCACTTGAATTCTGCACCTATTCTGCCAGAGCTGAAGAATATGAAATTTTGAGCAGAAAACTTCTTTCTTCAATTCCTCCCCTATTCCTCAATGTGAACACACCCTTATAAAGTATGCCTGATAGAAAGCTACAGATAAAGCAGACCTGGCACGGCCATGTTTCTCTTGAATACTGCATAATGTAATAACCAGTACTCTGAACAGTAATAGATACATAATAGGGTTAACATTTTTGTTGGAAGGAAACTAAACAAAAAAAGAAAAAAATTATATATAAATATAAAGCAAATATGTGCACACGGGAATACAATGCTAACAGGCAAAGTGGATGTTACAATACACAAACCATGCTATTACTACACTTGGCCCCACAGCCTGTGATACCAGGTCATAGTATGTGGAGCAGAAAGATACTTACAGACACATAGAAGGAAAATAAACACTATGTAAGTGATCAGCTCCCGCAGGATGGTTTTTAAGTATTTTTCCCTTGTAGTTACTCGGTCCGCTGTATATCTTGTACCCCAAAGACCTATAGAAAGAAGAGGAATTGATAAAAACAACAAAAAAGGGAGGTTAAAATTTAAAAAGTCACCGCCCAACACTTTTCTTTCTGTTACAGCTGACATATCATGTACATAACAATAACATCAGTATGAAATAACATTTATAACGACTCAATGGCAACAGCATTAGTCATGAGCGAGTACTAAAATGCTCGTTACTCGAGAAGAATATTTCCCGATACTCGGGTGCTTGTTTAACGTAACGAACCCCATTGAAGTCAATGGAAAACGCAAGCATTTTTTGCAAGGTACCCAAGCTCGGCACAGGTAAGGTTGTGTGCGAACATGTCAACCTCAGAAAATGATGGAAACACCACGGAAATGGACAGGAAACAGAAGGGGCAGCATGTATGGATGCCTATGAGGCTGTACTATTAAGCCAAATTCTGGGCAACAGCATGGAAGTAAGAACACAGGGAACCATTAAAACAGAGGTAGCATATGAACCACCCAAAATGCGTGGAAGACTGGGTGGTGGATAAGTTACTGGACACATTATCTGCTATCCACATGATCACCTGTTCTCTGCTGCGGTTTCAATAGAGGTGTACCCTGAGACCCCGTAAGTTGCGAGAGGAAGCTAGGGCGTGAATGTCTGTGGTGTGTCACTGCTTCCTCCTCAACAGGTGCTGTCACCCTGCCCAGAACCACGGCCTCTGCCCACTGCATCGCTTGGAACCCCACACCCTCGTCCTCGACCCTTACCCCTGCACTACGAAATAATAAAGCAACCCTGATGACTGGCTGCAGATAAGAAAATACACTGGTCACACTAGTTTTTGGAGGTTGTCGTATAGTCTGTGTGTAAGTGGTGGTATATTGTGTATATTGAGGTTCTATGCACCTGTACTACAAATCACAGCAATACAAAGTACAATAGCAGCAGCACCAGCCACAAAAAATATAATAGTACACAGGACTTCTTAGGGGTCTGTATGCACACCTGCTGTCCCCTTCTGCCAGCAGCCGATCACCACAGTGTGCTGCTGAAATCGTGGTAGCTGCACTGCAAGTCCCAGCCAGCAGTCTGGAGTAATCCAAAAAAAATAAAGATTTTAAGCCCTTACAAGGGCTGTTGGGTTCTGTATACAGTATCCCTGCCTACTGGAACGCTAATTCCCTCCCTAACACTCCCTGACAAGCAGCAGCTCTGTCCCTGATCTCTTCCAGCATACATGTGAGCTGAGCCTTTCCGGACGCGCTTTTTATATGGCAGGGTCATCTGATCTGGCCAACCAATCGCTGCTATCGACATGTATGGGTCCCACGTCATCGCAGGGTGTACCAAAGAGTCTACTGCATGTTTATTGGCTGAGAAATTGCGGGAAACTTACAGGAAACAGATGATGCCATTTTCTCGAGTATCGCGAGAAGCTGGTCTGAGTAACGAGAACCATCAGGTACCCTAATACTCGACCGGGTACCAAGCTCAGACGAGCATGCTCACTCATCACTAAACAGCATATAACATTAGTATAGTCTAGGACACACAGCACTTACGGACTAGGACCAGGGCAAAAACAAAAACAAAAAATCCTGGGTTCAAAGAATTTGTATGTTCTGTCCGTGTTTGCGTGGGTTTCCTCCGGGTGCTCCGGTTTTCTTCCACACCAAACACATACAGATAGGTGAATTTACATTGTAAGCCCTAATGGGGACAGGGAGCAATAATTGGCAAAAACTATGTGCAGTGCTGCGGAATCTGTGTGCGCTATACAAATAAAAGAATTAATTGTAATACATGTATATGTATATTAGAAAGCTGCATCACTTCCTGTTTAACCCTTTTCTGATCGTTTTCCTATCAGTCATTTCTTTCACCACTGGGTTCACATTGCTAACAATACATCTGTGACTGTAGCTTTAAATCCCGTCATACCTCAGCTGCACACAGCTCACTAACCAATGCGAGAACCAACAAGAACACATTACATGAATGAAAACTCTCCAGCGCCACCTGTGGGGAGCTAGCCTGTAAATGAGATTCTGAAATGTTTTTTGGCTGCATATTTGTCCTGGTTTTTGGAATGTGAGGATATAATGGAAAATAACTGCAAGCCACTCACAGTCAGCCAGATCACTGGAGGAGATGGAAAATCTGTGTTACTGTCTGCGCTTTCCGGCAGTAAGCACGGCTGCGCAAGCACAAAAATACTCAAAACTCTATAAGAACTACTGGCTGCAAAAAACTAAAAAAAAATTCAAATTTTTAGATGTTTTTCTTGGTACAGTATTTGGAATTTTTCCAAGTTTTATTTTTCCATAATCAAGAATCACTCATTATTTTCAATTCCTTTTTCTTTTTGAACTGAAGTTGTCTAGTGGTAAAAAGGTACCATTACCTATACAGCATACCAGTTAGAGGTGAGCAAATTGATTGGTTCAGGGCTCGGCGAGTGGATTTTGCCCTGCCGTGACGGAAGGCAACAGGGCACTTGTCCAGGACTGTTAAAAGCTACGATATGCCTATTCTCCATCTCTGACGCACACTGCAGCCTGTCTGAGCTGACAGGTCGCTCAGCCAATCACTGTCCGGGACCGCCAAGGCCAGTGATTGGCTGAGTGGCCTGTCAGCTGAGACAGGCCGCTCTGAAGCTGCAATGTGCGAGCCCCGGGGAGAAGCCGACCACAAGAGGAGCCCTGGACCATGGATAGGTAATGTAATGTAATGTAATGTAAAGAAAGGGCTGCAAGGACATCGATAACGATATCCATGCAGCCCTTGTTAAACGATTATCGGGCCGTGTAATGGGCCATGTAAACGAGCGCTGATCTAGCAGATCGGCACTCGTTTACAATTATCGGGCCATGTAGTAGTACCCTTACAAGTTTTTGTAAAAGTCTCTAAAAGTCAGTTTGCGTACCCGCCCCCTTAGCTTTCTCAGCGAATCTCAGCTTACTGGAGGCAGGCACACTAAAGGTGATGTCCGTGGGGCTTTTTCCTCAGTGGGCAGGGTTATAATTGCTACCCCAGCCCACTGAAGAGAGGGATCCTGACTCCGAATGTGGGGACCAGGAGGAAGGAACGTGTCAGAGTGGACTCCATTTACGGCTCAGAACACATAATAACTTGCTTTGACCAACATGTGAAGCTATGAATGGGCTATTAAATGGTGTAATTGGATGGAATTCCCCTTTAAAAAAATTGAAAAATGTAGGGGAAAATACAGAAATAGAGGTATATGAAGTCTTTGCCACTGTGAACAGATAGGT
Source organism: Dendropsophus ebraccatus (assembly GCF_027789765.1). Classification (NCBI taxonomy): domain Eukaryota; kingdom Metazoa; phylum Chordata; class Amphibia; order Anura; family Hylidae; genus Dendropsophus; species Dendropsophus ebraccatus. The sequence continues at coordinate 116,336,356 of NC_091460.1, forward strand.
TGGTATTCTCAGCTCAGGCAATATGGCTGTCCCCATAACATAAAAAAAAAAAATCTAAGGGACTCGTTCCCTAGAATATTGTAAAGCCCAGGACCTTCAGGAGTTTATGCTGAAACCTGTAATGACATAAAGACTTGGTGGAGATGCAGATGTGAACCATAGATCTGTTTTTTCTTTATCTAAGCATCTAAATGTCCTTAAAGGGAACCTGTCACCCCCCGTGTCGGGGTGACAGGCTCCCGACCCCCTGTTAGAGCCCCCTATACTCACCTAATCCCGCCGGGTCCCGCTTCTGGAGGTGGTCGGGTGATGAAGATCTCAGCCGCTGCAGCCCGGCGCGCGCTCATAGAGAATGACGGAGCGCTGGACTCTCCTGTCATTCTCTATGGGTGTTGGACTCATGTCTCAGCGCGCATGCCGGGCTGCAGCGGCTGAGATCTTCATCACCCGACCACCTCCAGAAGCGGGACCCGGCGGGATTAGGTGAGTATAGGGGGCTCTAACAGGGGGTCGGGAGCCTGTCACCCCAGCACGGGGGGTGACAGGTTCCCTTTAAGGAACAGTTATACGTCTAAGACAGTCATAAGACAGGACAGTGCTGTGACCAGTCTGTCTCAGAAGTGGAGGCTGGATAGTTCAGGTGGGCACGTAAAGGTGACTAGGAGGACACCGGGGAGGTTGTGGAGAGGTAATAATAGGCTGTTTGTTAGGTTTTGGGCAGCAACATATTAAAAGTTAATTCTGAGCAGAATACCCCTTTAAAGACTTATGACAAAAATATATGCCAATAAGCCCAGGGGCTCTAAGCTGCGAGCTCAGGAGCCGAGCTTGCTTTATTGAGGGTGAGGACCAGCTGCTAGCATCAATGTGACTGAGGGGGTCCCGAGTGCTGGAGGTAAAATAAATGCGATCTGATTGGTGATCTGCATGAAGAGTCTGCCTCAGGCCTGCCTCATATGTCAAAGCCCCTCCAAAAAAAATGACAGGGGTGCGGGAACAAAATAAACAAAGTATACTTACCAGTTCTCATGCCCCCATAGCACCAGCTAATAGACTGCCCACTCAGCCAATGAGTGACTGGGGCGGGACACTGCCCCAGTCACTGACTGGCTGAGCAGGCGATCCATTAGCTGGGCCAAAACATTGCAGCTGGAGCAGCTGGGTACGTGACGTTATGATGCGGGCGCGGAGACCAGCCGTTCCGTGACATGGACTCTTACGTTGTGTGAACATAGCCTTGCACTTCCGGGTCAAGCAGGCCATTCACATAAATAACACACATTACAATGTTGTATAACTTTGTAATGTGTGTTATTTAGTGAGAAAGTTTTACACCGCGAATCTACTGGTTCCTAAAGAGGTTGTCCAGGCTGCGGGGGACTTGTCATTAATGTATACTTACTTGTCCTGTTCCCCCGCCACTGCCAGATCCCAGACTGGTAAAATGAGAGTCTATGCTAAGTGGGCATTTACGGTGGGAGAGCAACTTCATCGTATGTTATGAAAACGGGACACGTAAGTATACATTATCAACATGTCACCCACTTTATTGGGTTACCCAGCATTAGGAAAACATGGGCACTTTCTTTCAGTGCCAGCACCACTCTTGTCTGCAGTTTAGGTTTTACAACTGGGTTCCATTGAAGTGAATGGAGCTTAAAGGGGTTATCCAGCGCTACAAAAACATGGCCATTTTTCCGCCTCTCTTGTCTCCAGTTCAGGTGCGGTTTGCAATTAAGCTCCATTCACTTCATGGAACCCAGTTGTAAAACCTACACCCAAACTGCAGACAAGAGAAGGGGAAAAGTTGCCATGTTTTTGCTGCGCTGGATAACCCCTTTAATTGCAAACCACATGTGAACTGGAGACAAGAGTCTCATGTCTCTGGAAGAAAGTCTAATGCTAGATAACCCCTTTAAATGGAAACTAATGGAAGGTTAGAATAGGGCCATTTGGCTGTAAAGTGTGAAACTAAAACTCAATCCACCCCGCCTGCTGTCTCTCAAAAGCAACTCAGCCCCCTTGATGTTATACAAATCTGTAACATATAGTGTGAGCTGGGGGGGGGGGGGTTTAATTTTTATCACAATGGGGTATCTCTTTGTACAGCTGAGGGTGCACTTGGAGACTGGTCTGGTGCTGGTTTAGGCCCCATGCACACAATTTATTTCCCTGAAAGGTATTTGTGCTGGAAAATATAGGACATGTCTTATATTTGTCTGGAATTCCGGCATTGGTGCCCCATAAAACCATATGGGCACATTCAGAAACTGTCGAATTCTGGATGCGAGGGATGTGCCACTGAGTGCCGTGCCTGCTCCTTTAAAAGTAGGTGCTCCTGATCAGGAGCGAGTACGTTTAAATGTGGCACTGTGTTTGATATGTGAAATAACAGCAAACGATTAGCGATAATTTAAGGTTCAGATCTAAATCAACGACACACAAACGATTTTTTGATCGTTGCCTGCAATTACACAAAACGATTATAGTTTAAATTTGATATAACGATTTTTCGCACAATAATCGTTCAGTGTAATAGGGCCCTTATGGTCACGTTCTCCCCATGGTGGGGGGCTGCTACATATTGTCTTATACAAACACTTTGACCCCCCCCCCCAGTGACTATTCTCCAATCCCTGATATAAAGGAGCACTCCAGACCCCCCTCTCACCTCTCAGAGTGTGCAGGACCCGGTGGACCCCCCCTCCCTGATATAAAGGAGCACCCCAGACCCCCCTCTCACCTCTCAGAGTGTGCAGGACCCAGTGGACCCCCCCTCCCTGATATAAAGGAGCACCCCAGACCCCCCTCTCACCTCTCAGAGTGTGCAGGACCCCCCCTCCCTGATATAAAGGAGCACCCCAGACCCCCCTCTCACCTCTCAGAGTGTGCAGGACCCCCCCTCCCTGATATAAAGGAGCACCCCAGACCCCCCTCTCACCTCTCAGAGTGTGCAGGACCCCCCCTCCCTGATATAAAGGAGCACCCCAGACCCCCCTCTCACCTCTCAGAGTGTGCAGGACCCCCCTCCCTGATATAAAGGAGCACCCCAGACCCCCCTCTCAGAGTGTGCAGGACCCCCCTCCCTGGTATAAAGGAGCACTCCAGACCCCCCTCTCACCTCTCAGAGTGTGCAGGACCCCCCCCCCCCGGTATATGGGAGCACCCCAGACCCCCCTCTCACCTCTCAGAGTGTGCAGGACCCCCTCCCTGATATAAAGGAGCACCCCAGACCCCCCTCTCACCTCTCAGAGTGTGCAGGACCCCCCCTCCCTGATATAAAGGAGCACCCCAGACCCCCCTCTCACCTCTCAGAGTGTGCAGGACCCGGTGGACCCCCCCTCCCTGATATAAAGGAGCACCCCAGACCCCCTCTCAGAGTGTGCAGGACCCCCCCTCCCTGATATAAAGGAGCACCCCAGACCCCCCTCTCACCTCTCAGAGTGTGCAGGACCCCCCTCCCTGGTATAAAGGAGCACCCCAGACCCCCCTCTCACCTCTCAGAGTGTGCAGGACCCCCCCTCCCTGATATAAAGGAGCACCCCAGACCCCCCTCTCACCTCTCAGAGTGTGCAGGACCCCCCTCCCTGGTATAAAGGAGCACCCCAGACCCCCCTCTCACCTCTCAGAGTGTGCAGGACCCGGTGGACCCCCCGCCGCTCCGGGGGCTGCTCGGTGTCCGCTCTCCCGGCTCCGGGGCCCGGCTCTCCCCTCCTCCTGCGGCCCCGGGGCCCCTGGCTGTTGGGGTGATGGTGATAGCCCACTAGCCCGGTGCTGCCCCCGCTGCTGGACGACACCAGGGACGCCGACCTCCTGCCCGGCCCGGAGGGGTGCCACTCCACGTCCATCTCCACCACCATGCCCTCCTCCCCGTCCTCCTCCTCCTCCATCCCGTCTTCCTCAGCCTCGAAGCCGGGGTTATCTCTGCTCCACGCCTGCCGGGAGCAGGAAGACAGGGGGGACGGGGTGGATCCGCCAGGGGGCAGCCGGAGGGCCGGGGCGGGGGGCAGGGTGTCCATCTCCAGCATAGTCGGGGAGGAGGTGGCTGGCAGCGGCCTCTTCTTCCTCTCCTCTCCCTCCAGCTCGGGCTTCACCTTGCTGGGGTTCACCATGCTGCAGTCAGGCTGTCCCAGCTCCCGAGCACAGCAGCCATTTTCTCCTCCGGGGTCTCTTCTCCCCGCCCTTCTCCCTCACACTCGGCTCCGTTATCCGGGGCAGGTTAGGGCTGCGCTCCCGCCCTCACTGCCAGGCTCCGGGCACGGACTGCTTAACCCCTCGGCGCCCGGCCTCTAGTAACTGGCACGGCCGATAGTACGGTGGTCCCCGGACTCTCTATGAGGGAATGGAGCAGAGTGTTTAAGAGTCTGGTCTCCAGGCAACGGGGTAAACACAGCCCCCCTAATGGAGGACGCCGGGGGCTGCTGCCTCATGTACTGCGGCGCCATAGTCAGCAGGCAGCGGGGATGGCTTCTAGTCACAACTCCCATCATGGCGGCCTACAGCCCCCTATATAACTGCCTCACCATGAGACCCTCCAACTACAACTCCCATCATGGCGGCCTACAGCCCCCTATATAACTGTGCCTCAATATGAGACCCTCCAGGTACAACTCCCATCATGGCGGCCTACAGCCCCCTATATAACTGCCTCACCATGAGACCCTCCAACTACAACTCCCATCATGGCGGCCTACAGCCCCCTATATAACTGCCTCAACATCAGGCCCTCCAACTACAACTCCCCTCATGGCGGCCTACAGCCCCCTATATATAAGCCTCAACATCAGGCCCTCCAACTACAACTCCCATCATAGCAGCCTCCAACTACAACTCCTATCATGGCGGCCTACAGACCCCTATATAACTGTGCCTCAACATCAGGCCCTCCAACTACAACTCCCATCATGGCGGCCTACAGCCCCCTATATAACTGCCTCAACATCAGGCCCTCCAACTATAACTCCCATCATGGCGGCCTACAGCCCCCTATATAACTGTGCCTCAATATGAGACCCTCCAGCTACAACTCCCATCATGGCGGCCTACAGCCCCCTATATAACTGTGCCTCAACATCAGGCCCTCCAACTACAACTCCCATCATGGCGGCCTACAGACCCCTATATAACTGCCTCAACATCAGGGCCAACTACTACTCCCATCATGGCGGCCTACAGCCCCCTATATAACTGCCTCAACATCAGGGCCTCCAACTATAACTCCCATCATGGCGGCCTACAGCCCCCTATATAACTGTGCCTCAATATGAGACCCTCCAGGTACAACTCCCATCATGGCGGCCTACAGCCCCCTATATAACTGCCTCAACATCAGGCCCTCCAACTATAACTCCCATCATGGCGGCCTACAGCCCCCTACATTACTGTTCTTCAACCTGCGGTTCTCCCAACTGTGGCGAAACTACAACTCCCATCATGTTCAGGGAGTCTTCAACCCTCTATATAAGTGTTCCCCGACCTGTGGTTTTATGTATTGGAGACATTTTATATATATATATATATATATATATATATATATATATATATATATATATAGATGGAGGTTGGGCCCAGGCCAGGCTTTTGCCTTGGGGGTCGGTGGAGGCAGGTGACGTTCTTCTTGCATTCACTAAACCCAGACTGCCAGATAGAGAAGCATGGCGGTGGCATGGCGTACACCACTCAGTCACCTGGCATGGTGTTTGGTGATGTAGGGCAGGCCTGGAAACCCCGATTTGAAATTTCTTGACATGAAAGTTACCCGCTATATCCCTCCAGCAGTAGGTAATCCCATAATTGTGCCCCATGTAGTAGCCACCCCAAATAGTGCCCCACATACTAGCCAGGCCTACTGATAGAGACCTACATAGTAGCTAGCCCTCCCAGTGGTGTCTTATATAGTAGCCAGCCCCCAACAGTGTCTTATATAGCAGCTAGCCCTCCCAATAGTGTCTTATATAGTAGCCAGCCCTCCCAATAGTGTCTTATATAGTAGCCAGCCCTCCCAATAGTGTCTTATATAGTAGCCAGCCCTCCCAATAGTGTCTTATATAGCTGTCAGCCAGTGGCGTAACTACCGTGGTCGCGGGGGGTCGCCGCCGCGACCGGGCCTGCCACAAAGGGGGGCCCTCAGGGCCCCGCAAGGCCCTCCCGATCAATCACTCTTGTGACCGCAAGCATTGTTTTGCTTGCGGTCACAAGAGTCCGACTCCGTCTTCCCCCGGCTGCTGCGCGGCTGCCGGGGGTGTCGCGTCTTATCCCCGGCAGCGCACGCATCCCAGAGCTCCCTGCGCGCCTTGGGCCCTGACTTCCGGTTCCGGCGCGCAGGGAGCTCTGGGATGCGCGCGCTGCCGGGGATAAGACGCGACACCCCCGGCAGCTGCGCAGCAGCCGGGGCCAGACCGAAGGAGTGAGGATCAACGTGGGAGCGCGTTGTCAGGTGAGTTAAGTTTTGTTTTTTATCAGCCTGCAGGGTGGGGGGAAAGAGGGGGGCATCTATGAGGGTGGGGGGAAAGGGGACCATCTATAAGGGAGGAGGGGGGGGGGTGAAGGGGACCATCTATAAGGGAGGAGGGGGGGGTGAAGGGGACCATCTATAAGGACGGGGGGGGTGAAGGGGGTCATCTATAAGGGAGGAGGGGGGGGGTGAAGGGGACCATCTATAAGGGAGGGGGGGGGTGAAGGGGACCATCTATAAGGGAGGGGGGGGGTGAAGGGGACCATCTATAAGGGAGGGGGGGGGGTGAAGGGGACCATCTATAAGGGAGGGGGGGGGTGAAGGGGACCATCTATAAGGGAGGAGGGGGGGGGTGAAGGGGACCATCTATAAGGGAGGAGGGGGGGGTGAAGGGGACCATCTATAAGGGAGGAGGGGGGGGGGTGAAGGGGACCATCTATAAGGGAGGAGGGGGGGGGTGAAGGGGACCATCTATAAGGGAGGAGGGGGGGTGAAGGGGACCATCTATAAGGGAGGAGGGGGGGGTGAAGGGGACCATCTATAAGGGAGGAGGGGGGGGGGGTGAAGGGGACCATCTATAAGGGAGGGGGGGTGAAGGGGACCATCTATAAGGGAGGGGGGGGGGTGAAGGGGACCATCTATAAGGGAGGAGGGGGGGGTGAAGGGGACCATCTATAAGGGAGGAGGGGGGGTGAAGGGGACCATCTATAAGGGAGGAGGGGGGGGGTGAAGGGGACCATCTATAAGGGAGGAGGGGGGGTGAAGGGGACCATCTATAAGGGAGGAGGGGGGGGGTGAAGGGGACCATCTATAAGGGAGGGGGGTGAAGGGGACCATCTATAAGGGAGGGGGGGGGAAGGGGACCATCTATAAGGGAGGGGGGGAGAGGGGGCCATCTATAAGGGAGGGGGGGGGAGAGGGGGCCATCTATAAGGGAGGGGGGGAGAGGGGGGGCCATCTATCAAGGAGGGGGGAGAGGGGGCCATCCATAAGGGAGGGTGAGGAGAGAGGGGGCCATCTATAAGGGAGGACGGGGGGGTGAAGGGGACCATCTATAAGGGAGGGGGGGGGAAGGGGACCATCTATGAGGGGGGAAGGGGACCATCTATAAGGGAGGGGGGAGAGGGGGCCATCTATAAGGGAGGGTGGGGGGAGAGGGGGCCATTTATCAAGGAGGGGGGAGAGGGGGCCATCCATAAGGGAGGGTAAGGAGAGAGGGGGCCATCCATAAGGGAGGGTGAGGAGAGAGGGGGCCATCTATAAGGGATGGGGTAGAGGGGGCCATCTATATGGAGGGGGGAGAGGAGGCCATCTATAAGGGAGGGTGGGGGGAGAGGGGGCCATCTATAAGGAGGGCAACATGGGGGGAGAGGGGCCATCTATTTGGGGGGGGGGGGCAACATAGGGGGAGAGGGAATACACAGAGGGGGGCATATATTATTAGGGGGTCACACTAAATGAGGGTGTAAAGGGGCCAATACAAATGTGCAGTATGTATATAGAGGAGGATGGTGCCAGAGTGAGGAGACTAATATGTCTGTCTGGCAGATTCTGTGGATTCGTGGCTCGGAGAAGTTCTCATAACGGCCCAGGACGGATGGAGAAGATGAAAAGGGAAGAACTCCGATCAGAAAAGACGTCTCCTGTGAGTCACCTGATATAACTGCACTGTAATGTATATGGTGTATAGAACCTGTGTAGAGCTGGGGCCACCTCTATATGACTGGATGAGGGGATTTAGTATACTGGATTTGGTCAGTAACAATATGGTGGTGATGGTAGTGGTTGTGGTGTGGCAGTAATGTTTCCTTCCTATATACTGGTATTACTGGTAATATTGGTCTCAGTATACAGGATTTGGTCAGTAACAGTATGGCGGTAATATGTATGGTGATAATACTCTTCTTCCAATATGCTGGTGTTATTGGTAATATCTGTCTTGGTGTGTATGTATATATATATATATATATATATATATATATATATACACACCAATAGCATCACTTGGTCGTGAAAGGAGGGGGGGGGGCCCAAGTTGGCCTCTCGCACCAGGGGCCCAGGAGACATTAGCTACGCCCCTGCTGCCAGCCCTCCCAACAGTGTCTTATATAGCAGCTAGCCCTCCCAATAGTGTCTTATATAGTAGCCAGCCCTCCCAATAGTGTCTTATATAGTAGCTAGCCCACACCAATAGTGTCTTATATAGTAGCCAGCCCTCCCAATAGTGTCTTATATAGCAGCTAGCCCTCCCAATAGTGTCTTATATAGTAGCCAGCCCTCCCAATAGTGTCTTATATAGTAGCCAGCCCTCCCAATAGTGTCTTATATAGTAGCAGGCGCCCTCCAAATAGTATCTTATATAGTAGCCAGCCCTCCCAATAGTGTCTTATATAGTAGCCAGCCCTCTCGATAGTGTCCCATATAGTAGCCAGCCCTCCCAATAGTGTCTTATATAGTAGCAGGCGCCCTCCAAATAGTGTCTTATATAGTAGCCAGCCCTCCCAATAGTGTCTTATATAGTAGCCAGCCCTCTCGATAGTGTCCCATATAGTAGCTAGCCCACACCAATAGTGTCTTATATAGTAGCCAGCCCTCCCAATAGTGTCTTATATAGTAGCCAGCCCTCCCAATAGTGTCTTATATAGTAGCCAGCCCTCTCAATAGTGTCTTATATAGTAGCCAGCCCTCCCAATAGTGTCTTATATAGTTGCCAGCCCTCCCAATAGTGTCTTATATAGTAGCTAGCCCACACCAATAGTGTCTTATATAGTAGCCAGCCCTCCCAATATTGTCTTATATAGTAGCCATCCCTCCCAATAGTGTCTTATATAGTAGCCAGCCCTCCCAATAGTGTCTTATATAGTAGCCAGCCCACACCAATAGTGTCTTATATAGTAGCCAGCCCACACCAATAGTGTCTTATATAGCAGCCAGCCCTCCCAATAGTGTCTTATATAGTAGCCAGCCCTCCCAATATTGTCTTATATAGTAGCCAGCCCACACCAATAGTGTCTTATATAGCAGCCAGCCCTCCCAATAGTGTCTTATATAGTAGCCAGCCCACACCAATAGTGTCTTATATAGTAGCCAGCCCACACCAATAGTCTTATATAGTAGCCAGCCCACACCAATAGTGTCTTATATAGTAGCCAGCCCATACCAATAGTGTCTTATATAGTAGCCAGCCCACACCAATAGTCTTATATAGTAGCCAGCCCACACCAACAGTGTCTTATATAGTAGCCAGCCCTCCTAATAGTGTCTTATATAGTAGCCAGCCCACACCAATAGTGTCTTATATAGTAGCCAGCCCTCCCAATAGTGTCTTATATAGTAGCAGGCGCCCTCCAAATAGTGTCTTATATAGTAGCCAGCCCTCCCAATAGTGTCTTATATAGTAGCCAGCCCTCCCAATAGTGTCTTATATAGAACCAGCCCTCCCCCATAGTCTCATATAGTAGCCAGTCCTCCAAATAGTCTCTTATATAGTACCCAGTCCAAGTAGCTCTACGGACCACCCATATTATAATCTTCAACTTCAGGTGGGCCAAATTTAACACAGCAATGGAAAAGCATGGTGGGCCAAAAATAATGGCACCACAGGACTGGTCAAGGAGGTGAAGCTGGAGTGCCGCTGCTGTGCTTGCCTTCTACCTTCCCTTCCTCTCCTGCTTGATTGACATACAAGCCTCAGCTTATTGACAAGCCCCGCCTCCAGACTAATATTTTGAGATTCCCAATGTACAGGATAGGGCAGGGGTGGGGAACCTCCGGCCCGCGGGCCGCATCCGGCCCCTGACACCTCCGGATGTGGCCCGCGGCTCCCCTGTGACATGCGCCGCTCTGGAGGAGAAGGAGCCGACACACACGGCATCCTCCTGTGTCTGTGACAGCTGCCAGGAGGATGCTGTGAGCGCCGGCTCCTTCCCCTCAGAGCGGTGCACATCTTCTGACTCCTGCCCTCCTGTGACGTGCGCCGCGCTGGTGAGGCAGGAGCTGGCACAGACACAGGAAGTTGTGTTGTATGCCGGCTCCTGCCTCACCAGCGCGGCGCACGTCTTCTGACTCCTGCTGACGTCATTTCATTGCGCGCCGCCTGCAGGAGAAGACCGGCACAGAAGAGAGGAGGGAGAAGAGGACCTGGACAGCGTGGGAGCGGAGGAAAGGTGAGTGGGATGTTTATTTTTTTCATTTGGGGCAGACACTGGGGGTTAACTATGCTACCAGGGACATGACTGGGGGGTTAACTAGGCCACAAGGGACATGACTGGGGGGTTAACTAGGCCACCAGGGACATGACTGGGGGGTTAACTAGGCCACAAGGGACATGACTGGGGGGTTAACTAGGCCACCAGGGACATGACTGGGGGGTTAACTAGGCTACCAGGGACATGACTGGGGGGTTAACTAGGCTACCAGGGACATGACTGGGGGGTTAACTAGGCCACAAGGGACATGACTGGGGGGTTAACTAGGCCACCAGGGACATGACTGGGGGGTTAACTAGGCCACAAGGGACATGACTGGGGGGTTAACTAGGCTACCAGGGACATGACTGGGGGGTTAACTAGGCCACAAGGGACATGACTGGGGGGTTAACTAGGCCACCAGGGACATGACTGGGGGGTTAACTAGGCTACAGGGACATGACTGGGGGGTTAACTAGGCCACAAGGGACATGACTGGGGGGTTAACTAGGCCACCAGGGACATGACTGGGGGGTTAACTAGGCTACCAGGGACATGACTGGGGGGTTAACTAGGCTACCAGGGACATGACTGGGGGGTTAACTAGGCTACCAGGGACATGACTGGGGGGTTAACTAGGCTACCAGGGACATGACTGAGGGGTTAACTAGGCTACCAGGGACATGACTGAGGAGTTAACTAGGCCACCAGGGACATGACTGAGGAGTTAACTAGGCTACCAGGGTCATGACTGAGGAGTTAACTAGGCTACCAGGGACATGACTGAGGAGTTAACTAGGCCACCAGGGACATGACTGAGGAGTTAACTAGGCCACCAGGGACATGACTGAGGAGTTAACTAGGCTACCAGGGACATGACTGAGGAGTTAACTAGGCTACCAGGGACATGACTGAGGGGTTAACTAGGCCACCAGGGACATGACTGAGGAGTTAACTGGGCTACCAGGGACATGACTGAGGAGTTAACTAGGCTACCAGGGACATGACTGGGGGGTTAACTAGGCCACCAGGGACATGACTGAGGAGTTAACTAGGCTACCAGGGACATGACTGGGGGGGTTAACTAGGCCACCAGGGACATGGCTGGGGGGTTAACTAGGCTACCAGGGGCATCACTAAGGATTCAAATCGGGTACAAGGGGCATCACAGAGGGTTAACTACAATAGCAGGGGCATTAGGGGAACAATACTTTGCCTTGTTCGGGTGCTGCAAACCCCCGCTACTAACTGCCGCGCACGGTATAACATTGAGTGCGGCCCTCGAATGATTTTATTAAGGCCCGACCGGCCCTCGACATGGAAAAGGTTCCCCACCCCTGGGATAGGGGATGACATAATGGGGTCTGTCCGCTGGGACCCCCACGGATTTGTAGAATGGAGGCACAATGTCACAGGTTGATAGATCAGTAAAATGTCACCAATCACAGCATTCAGTGTCATCAATGCCAGTTATTTGCTGCCACAGCTCCAATCTGCCCGAGTCCTGTCAGTGTGTGTAGAGAAGATTGGAGCTGTAAAAAGAGAGGAGTCAACATCAGTACTAGAGATGAACCAATTTACAGTAATAAGGATATGTTCACACTGAAGAAATGTGGCGAAATCCCACCTGCCTCAGTGCGCCATAGACTGTCTATGAGAGGGCTTGCGGGTCTCCACTCTCGACGCTCTCTGGGCAAAGAAATTATATGTCAATTCTTTACACGGAGAGCGGCTGGAGTTTAGGCGGGAGAGCAGTACGCCGGGACCCCGTGCAGTGAGGAGAGGTAATGTATAAAGAGTGGGAGCCGGACGGGAGCTGAAGGGGTTAAGCGGCCGGCAGAATTACATACACGCAGCGGTCGTTCAGACAGCTGTGTGTATGTAGTGAAAGTGATCTGCCAGGACCTAGCCGACTCGCAGCGTTATTAACGCTGAGAGTCGGTACGTGTGAAGCTACCCTAAGGTTGTTTTTTTTTTGTAAACGTTAGGGAACGTCTTTCAGTATTTAGGGTAAGCTTTTAGGGCTAGGGTAGGAGCTTCTCTTGAAAAAAAAAAAATACTTAAAAAGCAAAAAAAATTATAAACCATCAAGGAAATACGATGTGGCACTCGCTTTCAGTCCACTTTTCTTTTATTATGCCATACACATTACAATGGTGCACAAAGAAAACTAGGTAATTCCTTGTGTATGGCCTAATAAAAAAAAGTGGACTGAAAGCGAGTGCCATATCATATTTCCTTGCTGATTTATCATGAACTCTATACTTTGCGACATTTACAAAGCGTCCGCCTGAGACGTTCGCCAGGGAGAAGGTGCAGATTTGCCCCTTCTCCCTGGCGTACGCCTCCTGTACACCCCACTCGCCTGATGGGCAGGTTGGGGGGGAGTGATAAGTGATAAGTGCGCCTCATTTATCATGATTTATTCCTGCTCGCAGGCGTAAATTATGATCAAAAGCCACACCTGCTGGAAGCAGCTGTAGATTTAGTATGCCGGGCGCAGGTTCTCTATTTGACTGCTCACTGACTGGATTCCCACAGAATCCTATACACCACAGATACTAGAATTTAACTCTGACTTTGGAATTTGTGCAAGCTAAAACAGAGCTTTTCTTTTTTTTATCTTTTTTTTTTTTGTTAGGCGTTATTGAATTTATTAATCACGCAGATAGATTTGTATGTTGTGTAGTTCATCTAAAACAACCCCTCCTCGGACTACGACAAACCTAACATTTGGCATCCTGCGGAGGAGGGTAAAATGCTCAAAATATGGGGGCTCTGACTAAATATAGAGTTGGTTGAAATACCCACCCTGAGGTCCTATTGGTCATCTGATATTTTATATCCCACCCTACCCCATTTACAATTATATAATACCATAAATCCGCTAAGAAGCAATATTACACTTCCTCCATTTTTGGGCCAGTTCCCAATGCCCCCTCACACGGTAACGCCAACAATGACTGCCTTTGTAAATTTCGGCTAGTGATAAATTATTTTTAGTCATAAATTTGGGGAGGTGTACAACATGGAACAACATCCTTTAGTGGATGAGTTGCTAGTATTTTTTAAAAGGTGCTTGAACTTTCCCCAATACACGCCAATGGGGCCCATTTTTGTATTAAATATGTAACGCGAGACTGGCTATATCCACAAATTCTACATTTATGAGGGAAAAGATAGCCGAAGATCCCCAGCAGAATGCAGCAGCTCAGAATTGGGGTAAGGAGACTGAATACATAATAACAAGTATGCAATCACTTGTAAGTCCCACCATGGACAGCAACATATGAAAAGTTATTTCTGAGCGGACTACCCCTTTAATGTCGCAGGGAAAGTTGGATGCCCCTTTATATCCCCTTTTTAATATTGGGTAACATCTTTACACCAAAATCTACTATGCAAGTCTACCTCTGTACTGATGCTTTGCTGAAAAAAAAACGGAGCCTGTGGCACTGTTTGCTGGACTCAAAAACAGCCTCCAACCACTCTTGTCAGACAGATGGGGAAGAAATCAGGGGCCTCTTTAGCATGGGGTTACTTTGTGTTACTATGTTCACCCTGACCCATATTCCTGTATTTCGGTCAAGTTCTATTGTCTGTAACCCACCTGCATTCTGGACTATTAGAAAACAATTGGCGGACCTGGCAGACCAAATTTTGTAGCCTTATAGCACAGCCTATAGCCCAATTCAGTGTCAAGACCTGTCCAGAGTAGCAGCAAATCCCCAAAGAAAACTTCTTCTGCTCTGGACAGTTCCTGACATGGACAGAGGTGGCAGCAGAGAGCACTGTGTCAGACTGGAAAGAATACACCACTTCCTGCACCACATACAGCAGCTGAAATGTACTGGACTTGAGATTTATTTATTTTTTTGTAAAACTTTCTGGCACCAGTTTTTTCCAGTGTGCCCCTTTAATGTTCTTGCCTTAATAAATTACCACCAAACACAATATTTATTTTGTTTAAATGTTTATTACACGTCAGCTAAAATTTACGAAAATGTGACTGATGTAAATACAGAGAAAGTGTCAGAAAAATGCATGTAAAACATAAAGGTAGGTAATTCTATACAGATAATTACAATCAAGTATTAATGCGTGCAGGAGAAAGGTCTGTATTTCTGCAATGCACAAGACACTGGAAATTGCATACATGTCCCTAGTGTTATAGAAGTAGTCTCTAAATGAAGTGCTCATTACATGTCAGCAGCCAATACTATAGACATTTATATTCTTAAAGGGGTTGTCCAGCGAAAATCTTTTTCTTTCAAATCAACTGATATCAGAAATTTATATAGATTTGTAATTTACTTCTATTAAAAAATCTCAAGTCTTCCCATACTTATTAGCTGCTGTATGTCCTGCGGGAATTGTTGTTTTATTTTTAGTCTGACACAGTGCTCTCTGCTGACATCTCTGGCCGAGACAGGAACTCTGTCTCGGTTTTCTATGAATTCCCATAGAAAACCTCTCCTGCTCTGGACAGTTCCTGTCTCGGCCAGAGATGTCAGCAGAGAGCACTCTGTCAGACTGAAAATAAAACAACATTTCCTGTAGAACATACAGCAGCTAATAAGTATGGGAAGACTTGAGATTTTTTAATAGAAGTAAATTACAAATCTGTATAACTTTCTGACAACAGTTGATTTGAAAGAAAAACATTTTTGCTGCACAACCTCTTTAATTTAGGTTAGCTCTCCTCAGAGCAAGCACAGTAACAACGATTCTGGTGGGGAGGATTGATAAACAGCCGGTATATGGATGCCACGGAATAACTGATGGGCCTTCATAGATCCATTAGTATCACTCATAGATCCATCAGTATCCACCAGTATCACTCATAGATCCATCAGTATCCACCAGTATCACTAGACTTGCAGTATAGTCACAAATTTCAATACTTTTGAACCACAATGAACCTCAAATTCTGTAATTTTATAGCAGCAAAGTTAGCGTAACTAGAAATGACTGGGCCCCATAGCAAACTTTTGATTGCCCCCTACCCTGCCCGACTGACCGCTAAGCCATCAAGTGTAGTCATAACATCTGACTAGCGCTTGCATTTAAAGGGACATTTGCAGGATCCGAGAGGCCATCTTGGCCATCAGGTACTTCAAATGATGACGGCTCAGGTGGTCTAGTGTATTGCAGGAGTGGGCCACTGAGTCCCTTGATGTTACGGGCCCCATAGCAACCGCTATGGCTGCTACAGTGGTAGTTAGGCCCCTGGTTAGGGGGCATTCCTACGTTCTGTGCATGGTCCATAGTTACAGATTTTGAGCAATAGAACGGACTTAAGACTTCCCGACCTCATCATTCGTTTTGATGCCAGGATCTCTGAAACTGGTTCCATTGCACATTCGGATAATGAATGAAGATGCCGGGAACTCCGAAGTCCGTTCCGTTGCACATCATCCTTAATTATGGGCCGTGCACGAAACGTGTGAATGCCCGTTAGTAGACACTTGCATACACTAGTGTCGGGCTGGTTTGAGGACCCTCTCAAAGCTAAGACCAGCTTGGTGACTGACAATCTTATTTTGTTACTGTATTCTAAGTGAGTGAGGAGAAGACATTGGTTCCTACTTGTGTATAAAGTAAACTCTGAGCAGGCTCAATGGATAATTACATTGACAGAACAGAAATCATTCACACAAATAGTAATACAGAGGACAGCGAAGGGTAATGGAAGGATATGCTGTCACGCTCAGGGCTGGAACACAGTTGTCCTCTCCTCTGAGCTTTCTTCAGATGTGTCTGGATCTGCTGTAGTGAGACCAAGGATGCCTTGTAGAAGGTTCTTCCTAGTGCTATGCTCATGGCTGTCTTCTTCTGAGCTGGCAGATGGATGGGACTGGTGACTTGTGCTCTCAGTGGTCGCACTCTCTTCAGAGTGTTGTGAGGAGCTTCCATGGGCCACCTGCAGCGGAAAATCAGACTAAAATCTTTATACATTGGAATGGTCATATGTGAGTAAAATAAGTTAAAAATATATAAGTAAAATTTTTTGTTTTGTTTTGTTACTATGCCTTTATAAAATATATTGATCGCAGTGTTGTCCGCTTCTGGGACCTGCAGCGATCAGCTATAATCTGTTGAGGAATCTGGCAGCAATTGTTCATTATATCTATAACACCAACACAGGAGGAAGTAACCAAGGACTAAAATCAATAGGGTGTCTGTAATGTACAGATATGCCAGGTCTGCTTCTTGTGGCTGGAGTTGTCCTTTAATTTTCAGTTATCTTTGTCGTTCACTCTAGTAAATTAAGCAGAAAGATCCAATATGGCTGATCTCCTTTTCCTACTAGGTGAACAGATATACTCATATTTAATATTTAAAGTGAATGTACCATTAGGGGTACATCGCTTTAAAGGGGATCTGTCACCCTGGCTGCTGGGGTGAAGCCCTACCTGACCCCTCGGTGGAGCCCCTTATACTTATGCCTCTCTCGAAGTGTGCACTCACACAGAGGAGTCTGACGCCCATAGAGAATAACTGGAGCACTCATTCTCTATGGGCATCGGACTCATCTCTGGTGGGCGCGCGCACGGCTTTCGACTGGGATTTCTCGTCGGCTGGATGGGGTCCGGGACCGGGACTTCAAGGAAGGGTTAAGTATAAGGGGCTCCATTGGGGGGGATTGTTAGGTGGGCTTCACCCTGGAAGCCAGGGTGACAGGTCTCCTTTAAGTTTTATACATGAATGGATTAGCACCGTCCCGACATGAAGCAGCGGGGGCTGGCCCGCCGGCCCCCAAGTGTGACAATCTCCCCTCTGTGATGAGGCTCCAATTAGAATCAGTGGAGCTGTGTCACAGAGGGGGAGGAGGTTCCTTCACACTGGAGCCGGCAGGCTCGCCCCCAGTGCTTCATGCTAAACGCCGGTTCAAAAAAAGCAACCATGCCGGCGCTAATCCATTCATTTAAAAAACTTAAAGCAATGTACCTAATGGTACATTCACTCTAAAGATGTCAGATTTTGGTGAAAAAAGTCAAGTGTAATCTACAAACAAAAATCTATCATGGCTATAAAGATGTTTGGTTGTAGACTAGAGATGAGCAAACCTCAGGCACACTCTGTTTCCCAGGACTCTCTAGGGCCGCATCCAACTTCTTTAGCCACCGTTATTCATATGCCGAACGCTATGGTTCAGACACACCTGAGCGTGCTCGTGCTTCACTCATCTCTATTTTATACCTATAGACAAAATACAGTTCGGGCTTTTCATACATTACCTGTCCAAGATCACGTCTACGGCGCGAGTCGCCCCTGGCCTGTACAAGTGTTGTTTCATCGGGAGTTGGGGCTGTGCCGACCTCTTCTGATGAGGAGGAAGAGTCTGGGTGGCTTTCAACTGAGTTTGTGTCCTGTATAAATATGAAGGAAACAAACAGCACATCTGATTATCCACAACACTTTACACTGCGATAAAAACAGACACAGATGACGGGTTAACATGGACGCATTGGGGGAGATTTATCAAACATGGTGTTAAGTGAAACTGGCTCAGTTGCCCCTAGCAACCAATCAGATTCCACCATTCATTTTCCAAAGAGTCTGTGAGGAATGAAAAGTGGAATCTGATTGGTTGCTATGTTTGATAATTCTCCCCTATATGTCTTTAGTTTGTAAACAGTAAAGCCCGCCATGAACAGCCATATGACAATGACCATATCATAATTCTGTCCGACTGGACTGGACCAACAAGGGACATCTCTCTATCACAGTGAAACATATATTGTTCATACCATAGAATCATCAACACATGAAAATTTATTCTTTTGACATTTGAACTTTATAGTCTATTTGAATGCCATGTACATGAATGCTTTGTATACTTTTGCTATACATGCTTTGTATTATGTTAAATGATGCTGTCAAAGAGGAAAGTCTAGTACTCACCTGGATTGAAGATTCTGAAGACTGGATAACCAAAATAAAAGAAGAAAATGACGCATTATTCCTTGTATGCAAAACATTAGTAATATCATGTTATTAAGCAATATCCTGCCACATTACATAACATTTAGGCCATGTTCACATGGCTTAAGAGACTGGCCGTTCCGTGACCCGGCCGGGTAACGGAGCGCCCGGTCTCTGAAAAGATCATCCTGGCTGGTACTGCAGTACCGGCCAGATGATCTTTCAGCCCGCAGAGTTATGATGCGGGCACATCCGTGCGTGCCCGCATCAGAACTGTCCACTGCATAGTATGAAGCTTGCGGCCGCAGCCGCTCGCTTCATAGTTTGCACTGACAGGGTTTTTTATGGCTGCTATTCACTGAATAGCGGCCGCAGAAAACTGACATGTTGTTTGCGGCGCCGCTAGGGGACCCGGCCGGAGCGTATACCATAGACACCCGGCCAACATATTTTCTCGTATTAACTACGGCCGTTGTTGCAATCGGCAACAACGGCCGTAGAAATACGAAAAAATACGTTGTGTGAACATAGCCTTACATGGCATAATCTGCTAGAGAAAAATAGGAGCTAGAGATCCTCTTGTTTGCTTTGGCAGCACCTAGAACAGGGGTAGGGAACCTTGGCTCTCCAGCTGTTGCAAAACTACAACTCCCATCATGCCTGGACAGCCAAAGCTTTAGCTTTAGCCAAGGTTCCCTACCCCTGACCTAGACTTTCCTTTGCATTCGTCTGTATGCAATTTGACATCCTCTGACTATGTAGCCAAGTTAGTGCCAGAAATAGTTTGTATGCAGGGATCTAAAACTGAATGTACAAATACAATGTTTATTTTGCTGGTAACACAGTTTTGCAGTTTTATACTATTACATTATATTACTCTATGTCTATGTTCACACACCAAACTTTTTATGCAAAGAAAGGTCGCTGTTTTATATTTACACAACGTCCGTTCTTTTCATAATGCAATGATTTGCATTGAAGTCAATGCAAGCAAAGGCTGTCGTTTCACACAATGTATTGAACAATGGCCGTCGGAATAATGATCGCGTCAATTATTTTTGTGTCAATTATTGTTGTCCATAGACTTCAATGCAATTTTCGTTTAAAACAACGGCCATTGTTTATATGTTGTGTGAATATAGCCTATAACTGTATCTGCTGTATAATGTAAAATAAAATATTTTACGCTTTTAAGTGCACGTCTGCGGCGTAGACTGTCTCCTCTTCCTGTCTGAAAATCCTCTGTGATGATAGACTGAACTGTTGCTGTATTCGCAGTTGGGGCAGTTCTGAATCTTTCTTCTGACGATGAGGAGGAATCTGAGTGAGAATCTGATGTAGACTTGCTGTGGCTCTCACTTGAATACTATAAATCAAGGAGAATACAATATGTATAGAGCAAAACTAGTACAAGAGTGGAAGAAATGTAGATTTAAGTTCTACCCATTTAAAGGGAACCTGTCACCAAGACAATGCTGTCTAATCTATCACCATCATGTTATAGAGCAGAAGGAGCTGAGCAGATTGATATATAACTTTGTGGGAAAAGATTCAATATAACTTGTAACATGTTGATTGACATCCCTGATCATTCTGTGTTAGGAGTCCAGTGGGCGGTGTCACTCCATGGAATAGACTCTTTACCATGGAAACATGGTAAATTACAAGTTATACTGAATATTTTCCCATAAAGATATATATTAATCTGCTCAGCTCTTCATCTCGGTAACATGATGCCCATAGCTTAGAAAGCATTTTAATGGCGACGGGTTCCCTTTACAGCAGTATCTACTCAATAAGGGGTAGGGAACCTTGGCTATACAGCTGTTGCACAACTACAACTCCCATCATGCCTGGACAGCCAAGGCTTTAGTTTTGGCTGTCCAGGCATGGTGGGAGTTCTAGTTGTGCAACAGCTGGAGAGCCAAGGTTCCCTACCCCTGTACTAAATCATAAACCACACCATATCAGTATTAGCCCCCTAGGTAATAAACAATTGCCAAAATGTTTTCTACTTTTTATTATTGAATGCATTGGACTATTGCTACTATTGTTAGATACAATATACATTATGTAAGTATAAGTATGAAGAAGCACTACAGATAAATGTATTTAGTGCAATTCTCAGCAGATAAAAAAATGCAGTGCGGCACTCACCAATACACTTTGAAACACAGGCTTTTTTTCTATCACAGTTATAGATTTAGATAAACAAAAGGCAACAAGCGCTTCACGCTCTTGTGTGCTTCCTTCTGACTCTTCTTCTTGTCTTGCCATTTTGTTTGACTGCATGTATAACTGTGATGAAATAAAGTCTGAATTGTAAAGTGTCTTGGTGAGTGCCCCACTGCATTTTTCTTTATCTGCTGAGAATTGCACACCTAGGACTTGATTACTTCAGTGCTGAGCACCACGACTATTCAGAAAACTGCATGTGTGTGAATAGTGCCAAGGTTGTTGTTTCTGATATTTTTTTTTTATGTATTTAGTTATTTGATTGTAATTTAGAGTTATCACAAGGGAACCTATCCTCATGCTGCCGAACCACTCCCACTGTACAACGATGTATCATTCAGTCTAGAAAAAACACTGCAGACCTTTAGAGAAATCATAGTTATAAAGCCAAATGGGAACGGGGCTCCCAGCCGTCCCAAAACAGGGAGCGATCTCTCATCGTTCAGAGGGAATTTATACATCATTTACATTAGGGAGACTATCAGCTTTTTATGCAGCCCATAGTTTGGGCTGTATAAAATTGATGTCAAGTTTTCTTTAAATTAACCCTTTAAAGCAGGGATGGGGAACCTTCGGCCCTCCAGCTGTTGCAAAACTACAACTCCCATCATGCATGGGCAGCCGAAGCTTTAGCTTCGGCTGCCCATGCATGATGAGAATTGTAGTTTTGCAACAGCTGGAGGACCAAAGGTTCCCCATCCCTGCTTTAAAGGTTCAGCTCTGCTATATCTATAAGAAACACTTTGAAATGCAGACATTGTATATATAAATTGTATTGTATAAAATACTAGCATAATGTGAATAATCTAAATTTTAAACCTGGAAATTAAAAAATAAATAAATAAAATAAAAAATATGCAATCATTTAAGCCAGCACAAACATATAGGCAATAACTAAATATAAAGATCTATCGCCCAATCTAAGATTATGCTCATCCTTATAAATGCCACTCATGATAAAGTCTCACAATCTCTAATAATATAATAAAAACTATAATAATATTAACCAAATCCTGATGCATTGACTTCTACGCTTCCATCTATGTCTGGTATTAAATATATAGCAAATAAATAGGGAATAGAGAATTGCTCACAGGTAATGCGCAGGCCATGCCTACGAGGCAGACGATGAACACAGCAGTTTTCATTTTCGTCTCAATATCTATAAAATAATAAGATGTGATCGTTATATTAAATTACCATTTATTCTCTCATTGGCATAATGTATCTGTATGCAGCTGAAGTGCCCTAGCATGCATTACCTTGTCTGCAGTCCGGATGACGCTGCAAATCACTGTGAGCTCTTCTCCAATATTCAGCAGTGGATGGTGTGACAAGCCGGAGCAATGTTGTGCTGTGGAATGGACCAGCTCTCGCAGAATTTAAACCTACTGCATAGGCATCAGCAGCCAATCAGGAGAAGGCAAGGATTGTGACACCATAAGGTTTCTGACCACCTGATCTGCCCCCACTCACCCACACTTCCCCTTGGTTTGTGGTTTTTCTGTCAACAGAACATGAAGGTTTCTGCACTGACATTACTGTTTGTCTAAAGTATAATTAGTTACTTTCATTCAGATGCATACTATTTAGCAATATGTAGGAAGTTTAAGCTGTGATTTGATTCTGTTTTTCTGAAAAGACTACATTGTGGTCAAGGAATGTACCTGTCCTGATCCCGGGGCGTACTTGCAATGAGTAATATAAACTAACAGGTAAGGTATTCAAGGTCAGGTAGGCTAGACTCCATTCAGTGACTCAGAGGAAGAATCGATTAATAAAGAAGATAAATTGTTCATTAACCAGAGGAAATTCATTCTTCTTCTTCTTCTTCATCTTCTTCTTCTTCATCTTCTTCTTCTTCTTCGCCTTAGTATTGTCTTGAGCTAAGTATTTTATACACTGAGGATGTAATATTAGTCTTCTATGAACAGGAGTGTAGAAACAGACTTTTCTAAAACTAGTTGTAAAGATGTCTCACACATTATACATGTCTTAACCCCTTCCCGTCAATTTGTATATATACGTTCCTACTGCACATACCCCGTGCAGTAGGAATGTATATATACGTTCCTGACACTGACAGGGCTTCCTGATGTGAGCAGGATCGCTGTAGAGAGAGCGATCCTGCTCACATCAGTGTCCGGGGTTGCAGGTAGTGAGAGTCAGCTGCGATCCCGCAGCTGACTTTCATTAACCCCTTAAACGCGTGATCTACAGCAATCGCGGCGTTTAAGGTGCTCAGTGACAGATCAAGCATCTGTCATTGAGTGATCGAGACCCCCGCCGCCATGCTGCGGAGGTCCAGATTGCATTTGCCGACAGGCGGGGGTAAGCTCCTTACCTCCGTCCTGTCGGATCGGCGATCTATGTGTTGAACCTGCTCTCAGGCTCTATACATAGATCACAGATAACACTGATCTATGCTATGCTACGGCATAGCATAGATCAGTACATGCAATCTAGTGATTGCAAATTTTACAGTAAATGAAAGTGTAATAAAAAAACGTTTAAAAGTTAAAAGTATTAAAAAACCCTTATAACCCCCCCCCCCCAATGAAAGTTTAAAAGACCCCCTTGCCCATTATAAAATTAAAAATATATATATATAAAAAAAAAATTACATATCGTAGCGTGCGGAATTGTCCGATCTATTAAAATATAACATTATTGTTCCCACACGGTGAACGGCGTAAACGGGGGGAAGAAAATAAAACGAACCAGGATTGCTGATTTTATTAAACTATATATCACAAAAAAAAATTAATAAAAAGCAATCAAAATTTTTCTGTTATACCAATATAATATTAATAAAAACTAGAGATCATGGCGCAAAAAATGACACCCCAACCAGCCCTGTAGGTTGAAAAATAAAAAGGGCAGACATTATACATGTATCTAAGATAGAAAGGGGCATATATATATATATATATATATATATATTTTTTTTTTTTTTTTTTTAAGTATTTCCCATATTTTAAACAACTGTCAAAAAGGAAACATCACTTAGGTGGTTAATAATAGTTTTATCAGCTTAAAGGGGTATTCCACTGAAGTTAAACATTTAAAGGGGTTATCCAGCACTCCAAAATCTTTAACATGTTGCTGCCATATTAATAAGAATAATAAACATGTTATGTCTGTCTCTCCACGCTCTCCCGATGCGGTCTCCGGTGTCTTCCGGTGTTTGTAGTCTGTAGTGACAGCCTGCTCAGCCGCTCACTGGCTACGGTGCTGTCCGGTCTCAGTCAGTGATTGGCTGAGTGGGCTGTCACTCCAGAGAGGAGCTTGTCTTGGAAGTTACGGTCTCTAAAGAGAGCAGGGGACACAGGCGACTGCTTCGGAACACCAAGGGAGCACGGAGTGGTAAGCATACAATGTTTGTTATGTTTACTTATATGACAGCAACATGTTAAAATCTCGGAGGGCTGGATAACCTTTAAATATGTTCCTGCCTTGGTACAGAACCTAATAGCCTATTCTTACTTTTCCACACTCTCCCAGTGTCCTACTACATCATCTTCAGGTCCCCAGCTGAGCCATCATGTCTCCACTTCCCAGATGGACTTGTCTGGCGGTTAAAGTCTACTCAGCCAATCTCTGACTGAGACAGGACAGCGCTGTGGTCAGTGATTGGCTGAGTGGGCTGTCATCCCCAAATGAGTCTGTCTCACAAGGGGTAATCGAAATTGTTCAGCCGGGGCCCAAAGATAGAAGGGCACTGGGAGAGCATGAAAAGGAAAGAATAGGCGGTTTGTTATGTTCTTCCCAGGGACAGCAACATTGTAAATGTTAATTGTGAGCGAAATATTCCTGTAAAAAATCTTTCCCATAGTTTGAACATTTGTCAAAATGACTAAAAAATCACTTAGCAAGCAGAAAAAAAGTTTTACTCTGCTGCATGACGGAGAGGGGCGGCAACTAGTCATCTGGGCGGGGAGCCACTCAGACTAGTCACCACTCTCTCCCTGTTAGCGCGCAGTGCAGGGATGATTGACAGGCAGAGACCCGTTAGTGATCATTAAGGTAAATGATGGGTGTA